>NW_028088316.1:0-29577 GCF_014824575.4 Sturnira hondurensis | reverse complement strand
GACTGTCAGCGGATTTCTCAAAAGAGACCTTCCAGGCAAGAAGGGGCTGGAAAGAAGTATTCCAAGTCATGAAATCCAAAGACCTACAGCCAAGAATGCTTTATCCAGCAAAACTTTCATTTAGAATGGAAGGACAGATAAAGTGCTTCTCAGATAAGGTCAAGTTCAAGGAGTTCATTATTACCAAGCCCTTATTATATGAAATGCTAAAGGGACTTATTTAAGAAAAAGAAGATGAAAAATATGAACAGTGAAAGGACAGCAAACACACAGCTATTAACAACCACACCTAAAACAAAAGCAAACCAAGAGGACAGCTAGATCAGGAGTGGAACCATAGAAATGAAGAACACATGGAGGGTTAGAAACAGGGGGGTGGGAGGGGGATAAGGGGGGAGAAGGCACAGAAAATAGCATAGATGGTAGGTAGAAAATAGGTAGTGGGGAGGGTGAGAATAGTGGGGGAAATATAGAATCCAACGAACTTGAGACACGTGGTTATAAACTAAGGGGGGCAGAATGGTGGGGGAGGGAGGGTGCGGGTGGAAGGGATTGAAGGGGGGAATAGAACAACTGTAATGGTATAATCAATAAAAAATATTTTTTTAAAAAAAGACCATAATAAAATTCATACAAAACCACTCAAGACCACCAATAGTGAAAGCAATCTTGAGAAAGAAGAACAAAGCTAAAGGCATCACACGGCCTAATATCAAATTATGATACAGAGCTGTAATCATTAAAAAAGCATCGTAATTGGAGGGGGGGGGGTTGAAACTCAAAATCAAAACTCCAAAACTCCAGAGCCCTGGCTGGTGTACCTAGTGAACTGAGCGAGGGTCTATGAACCTCACGATCGCAGTTCTATTCCCAGTCAGGGCACATGCCTGAGTTCCAGGTAAGTTCGAAACGGGGCACTCATGAGAGGTAACCATACAATGATATTTCTCTCCTTGTCTCCTCCCCTTTCCCTCTAAAGATAAATAAATAAAATCTTAAAAAAAATTTCCAGAAACACACCCATAACTTGGAGCCAACATGAAGGCAAGGGACACACAATGTACCTCCTCACAAAACCAAAAGAAGGACAAGACAAATTTGAAAACAAACAGCAACCAGAAATGAGAGAAAATCAAACTGTATGGAAGTCCAACACCCAATGAGATAAACATTTGCCCAGACCAGTAGGAGGGGAGGAGACAGGCAGCTGGGGGGGAGAGGACTCACTGCAAGGCAGCTGGACAACAAGGGTGAGCAAGGCAGCAGCTAGTGGACTGGGCAATCCCACATTAGCACGCAGAGGAATAGGAGAAAAAGACTGGGAAACTAGATAGACCTCGCAACCCAAGACTCTAGGACTGGGAAATTAAGCCTCAAAGCCTCTGACTGAAAACACCTGTGGGGGTTGAGGCAGCAGCAGGAGAAACTCCCAGCCTCACAGGAGACTTCATTGGAGAGACCCACTGTGTCCTTGGACATACCACAAACACACTCACCCAAGAATCAGGAACACGAGGGCCCAATTTCATTGTGGGTAGTGCGGGAAGGGGCTGAAAACCAGCAGGGAGCAGAGCAAGTGGCACTGTTCCCTCTCAGAACCTTCCCCCAATACCATGTCACAACACAGAGACCTTGGTTGCCCCATCCTCGTGAACACCTAAGGCTCTGCCCCTTAGTACCTAACAGGTGGGCCAAGACAAAAAATATGGCCCAAATGAAAGAACAGATCAAGGCCCCAGAAGAAATACAACTGAGCAACACACAGAGAGCCAACCTATCACATGCACAGTTCGAAACTCTGTTCATGAGGATGCTCACATAATTGATTGAGTATGGTTGCAATTAAAGGAAAAGTGAAATACAGGAAAATGTACAGGGAACCAACAGTGATGGGAAGGAAACCAGTTCTCAAATCAATGGTTTGGAGCAGAAAGAAGAGAGAAACATTCAGCCAGAACAGAATGAAGGAACAAGAATTCAACAATGAGGAGAGGATGAGTAACTTCCAGGACTTCTTTAAACATCCTGACCTCTGGATCTAGGAGTGCCAGAAGGGGAAGTGGAAGAGCAAGAAACTGAAAATGTACTTGAACAAATAATGAAGGAGAACTTGCCCAGTCTGCCAAAGGAAATAGACTTCCAGGAAGTCCAGGAAGCTCACAGAGTCCCAAAGAAGTTGGAGCCAAGGATAACACATTAAGGCACATCCTAACCACCTTAGCCAAGCTTAAAGATAAGAAGAGAATCTTAAAAGCAACAAGAGAAAAAGAGACAGTTGCCTACAAAGAAGCCCGCATTAGACAATCCGCTGATGTCTCAACAGAAACCTTGCAGGCAAGAAGGGGCTGGAAAGAAGTATTCCAAGTCATGAAAGGCAAGGACCTACATCCAAGATTGCTCTATCCAGCAAAGCTTTCATTTAGAATGGAAGGGCAGATAACGTGCTTCCCAAATGAGGTCAAGTTCAAGGAGTTCATCATCACCCAGCCCATATTATATGACATGTTAAAGGGCCTTATCTAAGAAAATGAAGATCAAAACCTATGAACAGTAAAATGACAACAAATTCACAGCTATTAACAACGGAACCAAAAAAAAACCCCCAACACTAAGCAAACAGCTAGAACAGGAACAGAATCACAGAAAAGGAGATCATGTGGAGGGTTATAAGCAGGGGAGTGCGAGGGTGAGAGAGGGGGAAAAGATACACACAATAAGTAGAATAAATGCTAGGTAGAAAATAGACAGGGGAAGGTTAAGAACAGCATAGGAAATGTGGAAGCCAAAGAACTTATATGTACAACCCACGGACATGAACTAAATGGGGGACTGTGGGTGGGGGGAGGTGTGCAGGGTAGAGGGGAATGAAGGGGGAAGATGGGGCAATTATAATAGTATAATTCATTAAATATTCTTGGAAAAGAAATAAACCCATGCATTAACTAATATATGCTAGAGTGAAGGAATTCAGTATTTTAACACACTCCTAAAAACTTCCATTTCCTTGTGCTTTCACCATTTACATTTAATGGAATTATAAACAAACTTGTTTCAGGTTTCCCATTTTCTTGTTTGCGTCTGCAGGTCACATCTGCTCTTTGCTCTTCAGGTTTCCTTTCACTGCTCTCTGTGTTTGGGGGTGGTTTTTTAGTATTCATTCCAACTAGTCCACTGGAATTCTAACTATAACTCAGTACATTGGGTTTTTTTATTGACAGTTGTATGTATTATAACATACACACCTCATTTCACAGATTCTACACAGAAGAGGTAATATTAAACCTCTGCAAGGTCAATGCAGAAGCCTCACAACTGTGCAGGTCCCTTTACACCCACTGCCTTGTGCTGCTGTTGGAATCTGTGGTCCATCCACACTCATCACACACCCCACCAGCTGATGGGTCCATTTCTGCTTTCCACAGCCATGCCTGTTTTTTTAAAGATGTCAGGAGAAAGTATGTGCTAAGTAAGTGCTATGACACTTACTTAGCTATTTACTTACATATGACTGTTGTTCTTTAACTCTTGAATTTCCAAGTGTCCTTTTTGAATTATCTCCTGTCTGCCTGAAGAACTCGCCTGTTTTAAGCAACCAGATGCTCAGCTTTCCTTTATTTCACTTCCATTCTGAAGAATATTTCCAGAACAATTTCAGCTGAATTTTTCCCACCTCTCAGGACTTTAAACTCTCCTGAACGTGATGGTTTCTGAGGGGAAATCTGTGTCAATCCAACCATGGTTCCTCCCTGTGGGATGTGCCATTTCTGTCTGGGTGGATTCGATTTTCCTTGACTAGTTTGACGATGCTCGTGATGTGTGTGGGCTTGGTCTTCAAAGATTCATAGCTGAGCTCCCTGGGCAGGTAAATGGATGGCTTTCATGAAATTTATGACATAGCTCTCTATTTCTCCCAATATTGTGTTTCTTCTTTGATATCAATCTCATTTTCCTCCCACTTAAGGGATAGAAACTGCTTCACAGATCCCTGGGCCTCTCTCTTTTCATTTACAAACCTGGCTGCCCTCCACAGGGGCTCTTACCCAATGGCACAGAGGGAGTTCCCAGGGTGAGAGGAAGAGCTTTGGTCAGAGGAGGAGGGGCCCTGAGGAGGCAGAACTGACCCAGAGGCAGAAGGAGACAATGAAGGAAAGGCTGGTGCTGACTGATACAAACAGGAAGTCAGGGAAGGAAACTGATTGGGGAAAGAAAATCCAGGGTCCCAGCAGGGCCATACTTCCTTCTGAGAAACGCTGACCAGTCTCCACAGCACCTCCCCAGGCTGCCCTCTCCCCTGGGGGCGTCCTACTGGTCACAGCCCCCCTGGCCTCTCCATACACAAAGAAGAGGGTGGAACAGCCTTTCCTTCCCACTTTCCCACTCCCCTGACTGTCATCCACTCCACTCCATGAGGCCCCACTGAGCCCCTCTGAACCAGGTCCCCGACCCATCACAACTCTCAAGATGCCTGGTCCTCACATCACCCTCCTTCCTGCACCTCCAATGCAGGCTCCATGCCTTTCTCCAGTCCACTCCTCTCTCCACCTCCTGAGGACGCTTCCTACCAGGGACCTGGTCTGAGCCTGCCTGCTCTGCCCCCTCCACCAGTTCCCACCCTCAGAACAGATTCCTGTTGCACCATCTGACATCCAAGGCTCTGAATGGTCAGAGTGGAGCTAAACCCACCAGCCCCAGCCAACATGACTCACCCTCCACAACCGAAACTACCAGTTAACCACACTGCCCTCCTCCCCAACCACACGCAGAAACTGAGCTATTTAAACATCCTGTGCTTTCCTCTGCTGCTCCCTCAGCCACTCTGAACCCAGCCACCTCCTTCCCAAGGTCTAGACAGGACAGAGAGTCACCCTGTCTCTTGCCAGTCAACTGTCAGTGCAGTTTGTATTACAGGTTTGTGTAAATGCCCTAACACACGGATGGACACACCATCCATAGGCCAGGGGCATGTTGGGGTTTTATTACTGATGGAGCTCATTACAGTAGTGCCTTCTGGCATGACGTTTTCATATATGTGTAGCCTGTTGAAAATAAATTGGTTTACACCCACTGTTGCTTAACATTTTCCCCACTGACTCCAAGATACGAATGAAACCATCAGTACTCTGCTCCAGATCCTGTGTGCCCAGAACGCAGCCTTCACGGGACTGAGGCCACTTCTGAGAACAGCCCAAGCCCTTTCTGGTCAAGGGCGTCTCCCACCCCAAACCACTGGACTGATCCCTGCTCATCCCTTCAGTCAGATCAGCCCCAACAAGGACCCCCTCACAACCAGGACCCAGTTTGCACCATGTCCCCCTGTTATTGAACCCCACTGCCTTGTTCTTTCTCCCCACAGGGACAGTCTCACCAGACTGTCACTGATCCCTCTGCCCTCCACATGTCTGCCTGTCTGTCCTCATTCATCTGAGCCCTATGAGTCCAAGGACAGAGTCCAGCAGCTTCAGCTGTGACTCTCCAGGGCCTGGCACCATGACTGCCCGGGGTGACTGCCCAGTCCATGCTGCCTGAGGGCCTGGCCAATGGGAAAGAGGAAGGAAAAGGGGCACTTACAGGGTCTCAGGAGAGGGAAGTGACTGACCCAAGGACACAGAGTTCAAGCAAAGGCAGAGTCAGAACTTGAACAGAAATTGGGCTGTTCCTGAGTCCTGCCTGGTGTCCTCTATTCTCATGTTCTGGGACAAGAGTCATCATTTGGATTTGGGTGTCACATGAGGTGGGTGCAGAGTCTGTGGGGTCTGCTTAGTCTCAGATGTGAAATCTCCAGAGCTTGCTGTCTCCTTTGGCCCATCCTTCAGGGAGGGGCTACTTCCCTTTCTGCCAGGCCACTGGTGAGGAACCCATGACCTGTCACACAGAGCAGAGACTGTGTAACACCCCATTTGTTACTCTGAGTTGCAGTGAATTTACACATCGCCTGCACACTGGTGACCATGGCAGGAAGGACCACGACCACGACCCTCACTGTCCTTCTCTGTCTCGGTGAGCTTCGGGGGAAAGAGGAGAGATGGGGTCCCATCATCTCTCAGGTCCTGGTTACAAGAGACACAGGAATGAGAAGATTCCCTGGGGACAGAGCATCTGGGTGGACAAGAGGAGGCTCAGCCACACATCTGACTCCAGGACTAGGGGCCAGACCAGGCCTGCAGCTTCTGTGTGGGGGTGAAAGATAATCTCGCATGTGCTCTCTTCCAGGGCTGTGTCGGGGCCCGGGACACCAGGTCCAGGCAGGTGAGTCCTCCTCCAGACCTCCTGCTTCTGAACAATGATGGCCTTAGCAGCTGGCAGACACACAATGGGTCTGGGCTGATGGTGACCAATGTGGGAGGGGCCTTGGAGTGACAGCTGGGGAAACGGAGTGGACAAGGCCCCCCCTGACCCTGCAGGTCTGATTCCTTTCCAGGAGTTGCCCCCAAACCCTCCATCTGGGCTGACCCAGGTCCTGGGGTCAGACAGGGGAGCCCTGTGACCATCTAGTGTCAGGGGTCTCTGTACACACATGGCTACATTCTATATAGAGTCAGGTGCTCTCCACTGAAATAAAAGGATCCCACAGGCCTCCAGCAACAAGACCGGATTCCTCATGACCGGGAATGGAGATGGGTCCCATACGTTTGAGAGACACATTGAAGATTAGAAAAGAGACGACCTAAGCAATCCCACACCTCTTCTCTCATATCTTATCAGTTGGAGGAAAATCTCACAGGGACTCACTTCCAGGGCTGCATCGGGGCCCAGAGGACAAGGTCCAGGCACATAAGTCAACCCACAGACCTACTTCAGCACAAAGATGCCCCTGGGCAGATGGGGACACACTCTGGGTCTGAGCTGATGGTGACCAGTGTGAGAATGCCTTGGAGTGACAGGCGGGGAAACTGAGGGGACAAGGATTCCCCCTGATACTGCAGGTCTGATTTTCTTCCAGTGGTTCCTCCCAAACCCTCCATCTGGGCTGACCCAGGCCCCATCGTCATCAAGGGGAGCCCTGTGACCATCTGGTGTCAGGGGTCTCTGCAGGCAGATGGCTACCTTCTGTATAAAGAGAGGAGTTCTGAGCCCTTGGATGCGAGCATCCCACAGGCCTCCAGCAACAAGACCGGGTTCCTCATTCAGTCCATGAGCTCACAGCACACAGGGCTGTACCAGTGTGCGTACCGAATTGGGGACAGGCTGTCTGAGAGGAGTGAGCCCCTGTTCCTGGTGCTGACAGGTAAGGGGGAACCCGGGTCTCCTCCCCACTGTGGGCACCCCCTCAGAGGATGAAGAGGACAGAGTGAGGTTTTACGGGGGGCCTCACCCCTCACAGCGCACACCTGGGGAAGGTAGGGTGAAAGTCCCCTCTAACTCAGATCCTCCTTCTCCCTCAGGAGTGGACAGCGCACCCTCCCTCTCAGCCCACCCAGGCCCCATGGTGACCTCAGGAGGGAACATGTCCCTCTTGTGCAGCTCACAATCCACACTGGACACGTTCCACCTGCTGAAGGAGGGAGGGGCTGAGCTGCCCCAACACAGGAAATCGGAATGGAGATCCCATGAGAGGAGGAGGCAGGCTGTGTTCCCTGTGGGCCCCCTGAGCTCCTCCCATGGGGGGACCTACAGATGCTATGGTTCCTCCAGCTCCAACCCCAATGTGTGGTCACAGACCAGTGACCCTCTGCACCTCGAGGTCACAGGTGAGATGGCCCACACTTGGCTTCAGTTCAGTCTGTGCTAGGCCCCAAATAACTGATATAAAACATATACTTTGATTGTAAAGTCCTGGGGATTCTGGAGGTCACTGCCACGGGTGTACAGGTGACAGAAACACAGAGGAGACCTAGGTAGGGACAAGTCAGAGCTCTCCCTGCAGCCCCAGTGGGTGGTGACTGTGTGTCTCCTGGGTGACAATATCGCTTCTCCTCAGGTGTGTATAGGGAGCCCTATCTCTCAGCCCAGCCAGGCCCCCTGCTGCTGCCTGGAGACAAGCTAACCCTCCAGTGTCACTCAGAGCCCAGCTTTGACAGATTCGCTCTGACCAAGGATGAGGGACCCACAACCCCCAGGGTCTCCATGGGCAGCACAGCCCCGACTTCCCCCTGGGCCCTGTGAACTTCACCCACGGGGGCCAGTACAGGTGCTATAGTGGACACAACCTCTCCTATGTGTGGTCGGCCCCCAGTGTCCCCCTGGACATTCTGATTGCAGGTGAGGAGCCCTGCCCTGCCCCCTGTCCTGACTGTCTGCTCAGGGCCAGACTGGGGTTAGAGTGGTGGTGATGGGGTCCAGGCCAGGGTCCTGGAGCAGAGGCAAACAGGACAAATGTCTAGGGGAGGGAGTGAGAAAAGGGAAGTAGGTACATGGAAAAATAGATGCCCCCTCAGAGGGACTGAGAGGAGGTGAGAGGGGTCACACCATCCCTGGGGAAGGACACGGTCCCTCAGCTCAGGGACAAGGGTAAAGTAGGGAGTGTGACCTCCTGCACACCACAGCCCTCCTCTCCCCAGGAAAGGACAGGAAACCCTCCCTCTCAGCACAGCCATCACCCTCAGTGCCCTGGGGAGTGAACATGACCCTGCAGTGTCAATCTGAGGTCAGGGCTGACACCTTCCACCTGCACAGGGAGGGGTCGCTGGACCCTCCCCAGAAGCTTCATCTGCAGGACACAGTGGCCCCCTCTCAGGCCAACTTCACCATCAGCCCTGTGCCCTGGGGCCACCACAGGACCTACAGGTGCTACAGCTCACTCAGCTCCTCCCCCTTCCAGCTGTAACAGCCCAGTGACCCCCTGGAACTCCTGGTCTCAGGTGAGGAACCCAGCCCTTCCCTCGTGTCTTCCTGGTCAGGCCAGCACCCTGTCCCCCAAGTGAACTTTAGGCTGGATACAGAGTGAGGTGGTCTCCAACTGCCGGTCAGCCTGAGGGGACTCTCACCTCCCAGTGGGATTGAAACTCTAGAGTCACCCCACCCCTGCCTCAAATTCTTCCCCATGTCTGTGGCCCAGACAGGTTCCAGGGCCCAGGGAGGCTGGAGAGCCCTCAGGCTGAGCAAAAGGGGGAAAGGCCAGGGGCACCCATCCCGATCCCCCTCCTTCTCCCAGAGACTAAGAGGCCGAGACAAGTGTGGTGGATAGCAGAGGACTTGCTCCCAGAGAGAACATCACACTCACGGGCACTCTTGTCTCTCAGGGAAGCCAGGGGCCAAAAACAGATTCTGGGGATGGATCATGGGACCCGGAAAGCTGTGAGGCAATCAACTGATGGGTGAGGAGGTCATGGCAGAGGGCGATGCTGTGGTGCCACCCAGGGGAGAAGCAGCCAAGCTGAGGTGGGGTAAGTGCGGCCCCCACCACTGAACCCATCCTGAATTTCTAGAAGGTTCCAAGGATTGGGAACCCTCCAGGATAGACAGGCCGGAAGATCAATCACAGAGGGTCTTTGTGGGGAGGTGGTGGGTGTTTCCATGGGGACAGGGACTGAGTCCTGTGCAAGTTTAGGTGCCTCTGGAGGATCTGATTTGGACACACCCTTCCCCTCTCTCTGCCTCAGTGTCTCCAAGTGTAAAAGGAGAGAATGGAGGCCCATGGCCTTGGTTTCCTTTCACTTCTGGCTCTGACCTCCTTCCCTCACATGGAAGCCACTGAGGACATGATGATATGGAGAATGTCCCCACCGTAGCAGTGATGGTGACACTGTACAGGGAGGGACAGGCAGGACAAGGTCTGGGACACAGAAGTCCTTTCCCTCAGCTCAGGTGCTGAGCTCAGAGGAGGGAACAACGCCTGGAGTCAGGCCTGGGTCAGGTTCTGGATCTTTTGGTCTTGTTTTCGGGCTGGGTGGTCCCTTCTTTTCTCTCAGTGGCAATTATTTATTTTTTAAGAAAGAGAGATTGATAGAAAGAAGAGAGGGACATGATAGGGAAAATATGTCCCTGAGTCAGAGACACAAGGAACTACCTAAGGGGCAGCAAAGAAAAGGTAGATCCAGCCGTCACTCCTTCATGTTCTGACCTCCTGGACAAATTGAAGTCCCCCGTGGGCGTCTTCGTTTTCCAAAGCACTGCAACACCAGACCCAGGATGCTCACCTCAAAGGGGGCAGTATCATAAAATGGGGTAAAGATAGCCTCTTCAACAAATGGTGTTGGGAGAACTGGACAGCTACATGCAAAAAAATGAAACTCGAGCACGAACTTACATCATACACCAAAATAAATTCAAGGTGGATAAAAGACTTAAATATAAGCCATGACACCATTAAAGTCCTAGAAGAGAACATTGGCAGGAAAATCTCAGATATGTCACACAGCAACATTTTTACTGATATGTCCCCTAGAGCAAGGACTATAAAGGAAAGAATAAACAAATGGGATCTCATCAAAAGAAAAAGCTTCTTCACAGCTAAAGAAAACAGCATTAAAATAAAAAGACAACCAACTGTATGGGAAAACATATTTGCCAATGATACCTCAGACAAAGGTTTAATCTCCAAAATGTACAAAGAACTCACACGACTTCACTCTAAGAAGACAACTAACCCAATTAAAAAATGGGGAAAGGACTTGAACAGACACTTCTGCAAGGAGGACATACAGAGGATCCAGAGACACATGAAAATATGCTCAATATCGCTAGCTATCAGAGAGATGCAAATTAAAACTACAATGAGATACCACCTTACACTGGTGAGAATGGGTATCATAAACAAAGCAATAAACAACAAATGTTGGAGAGGGTGTGAGGAAAAGGGGACTCTGGTCCACTGTTGGTGGGATTGCAGACTGGTACAACCATTATGGAAAACAGTATGGAATTTTCTCAGAAAACTAAAATTGGACTTGCCTTTTGACCCAGCAATTCCACTGCTGGGATTGTATCCTAAGAACCCTAAAACACCAATCCCAAAGAACCTATGCACCCCAATGTTCATAGCAGCACAATTTACAATAGCCAAGAGTTGGAAGCAACCTAGGTGCCCGTCAGTAAATGAATGGATCAAAAAACTATGGTACATATACACAATGGAATTTTATGCAGCAGAAAGAAAGAAGGAGCTCCTACCTTTTGCAACAACATGGATGGAACTGGAAAGCATTATGCTGAGTGAAATAAGCCAGGTGTTGAAGGACAAATACCATATGATCTCACCTATAACAGGAAGCTAAACAACAAACAAGCAAGCAAAATATAACCAAAGACACTGAAATAGAGAACAGGCTGCCAGTGACCAGAGGGGAGAGGGGAGGGAATTTCAGGGGAAATAAGGGAGGGATTTAGAGGACCTATATAAAGGATACGTGGACAACAACTGAGAAGGGTGGAAATGGGAGGGAGGGGGGAGGATGGGAGGTGGGATGGGATGGGAGTAATAGACAGAAAACTGTACTTGAAAAATAATTAAATAAAAAAACTGAAGGAAAAAAAAAAGATGCTCACCTCAGGGAATGGAGTTGCGTCCCATTAGTCTGAGAGACCTATTGAAGATAAGGAAAGAGATGACCTAAACCATGCTACTTCTCTTCTCTCATATCCTATTGGTTTTCTTTTCCTATGAAGCAGTTGATCCTCTGGGGTGATGGGAAACAACTCAGATTCCAGAGTAGAGAGGAGGGGAAATTCTGAATAATGGGGCTGTGCTCAGAGCATCAAACTGGTCCATGAGATGCAGGTGCCCTGGTGGACATGCAGGGGGACTGGGGGGATCTGAGTCTGTCCTGACTTCTGTGACCTCTTTACCCACAATTCCTACCTTGCCAACCCCAAGACTACACAGTGGGGAACCTCATCCGCTTGGGTGTGTCTGGCTTGGTCCTTCTGGTCCTCACCATGATGCTGTGTGAAGCTTGGCACAGTTGGAGAAGACCCCACGATGCAGCCAGGAGTTGAGCACAGGGGACAGCAAACCCACCAGTCAGTGAGGCAGAAGCTGGAGAAGAGGCTGATGATCTCAGGAAGCTCTGGAGGAAACTTCGGGTGCACATGGGAAAGAATCTGCTGAGAATGTGGAGGGTGTGGGCGTGGTTCCCGTGCAGGGAGGGGCGGGGCTGGGGCTGCAGGGGCTTTCCCCCAGTCAGACTGTGGGCATCTCCACTCACTGCCCTGCTGACCTTCCCTGACTGGGCCTCTGATCTCACCACCCAGACCTGAGGCTCAGCCCACATCACAGGTTCGGATCCACCCCTGGGCTCACCCTTCATCTCTGGTCCACTTTCCTGTAGGACATTTTTCTTTCTTTTATTGTGCACATTTGCTATTATGTATGTCTCTGAGACAGACAATAAATCTGTTTAAATAAGTGGTTATAGGAATAAACATCAGGACTAGTTTGGACAGATGGACACAGACAACGCAGTGGTGGTCCCCAGCGGGAAGGGTCAGAGTGAGAGAGAGAAGGGTGAAGGGAATGAAATATATGATGAGGAGACATTTGATTTCAGGAGAACACAGCGCCATATACAGATGATGTATTGTAGAACTGTGTACTTGAGACCTCTGTAATATTTTTAAGATTTCATTTATTATTTTTTTAGAGAGGGGAAGGGATCGAGAGAAACACAGATTTCTCTGTGCCAAAGAAACACAGATTTATTGCCTCCCACACACCATTAAGCGCCCTCAGTAGGGGACCCGGCTCCCACCCTAGCCTGTGCCCTCACCAAGAATGGAGCAGGGGACCCTTTGGTTCGCAGGTTAGTGCTCAACCCATGAGCCACACCAGTCAGGACTTAACCAATACCACCACAATATATTCATTTTAAAAGACCAGTTTGGCCCTGGCTGGTGTAGCTCAGTGGATTGAGCGCGGGCCTGCGAACCAGATAATCGCGGTTCGATTCCTAGTCAGGGCACATGCTTGGGTTGCAGGCCAGTTTCCGGCAGGGGTCAGTTCCCTGCAGGGGATGCACCAGAAGCAACCATACATTAATGTTTCCTTCCTCTCACCTTCCCTTCCCCTCTAAAGATAAATAAATAAATTATTTAAAACAATAAAAATAAAAAAATAAAAGACCAGTTTGCATCAAATAAATCCCAAACCATGCCTGGTTCCATCAAGGACTGCTCTGTGTACCAGGGAATGTACTCAGCGCTGGCTCCTCCAGAAATGCCCTGAGTCTGAAACAGCAACTGCTGTCAGACATGATGCTCCGGTGGTATGTTTGTAAAGCAGCTCCCACAGAACACCGTTTTTTGCCAAAGCCCTGATTTCTGGCATTTGCCTAATTCCTGGAAGTAGATGCTCCTTGAGGGTGGAGAGAGCCACCCTCCTGTCTTGCCCCTGGGTCCCTGACTTTCTTCTTCCCTATCAGCCTCCCCGAGGCCCAACCTGCACCTTTTTCAGGCCAGTCCACTGCTGTGACCTGCCTAGACCACTGTGCCCCTGACATGCTCAGGGCCATCTTAGCAGGCAGGCAAGGGGTTCCCTGCAGCTGGCAGGCCCACAGCAAGGGCCCTTCAAGGGCCTGAGGATGGAAAGGGTGTCTCACGTGACCGAAGCCAAGGCCATGCCACCTCTGCTGGCCTCCAAAATCAGGGATCTCGCCTGGGCCAACCTGTGTGAGGGGCAGCTGAATATCAGGGAGGTGTTGTGCCGCTTTCCCCGTCCCTGTCCCCATGGTCCCTGTCCTCCTGCACCTGGTCCTGGTCCTAGGCCTGTGCCCCCACTGCCAGGAGCCACCACACTCCCTTCCCAGGCTGCACCAAAACTCCTTCAAGTCCTGGCCCCTCACAGCTCACAGCTGAGTGCTCCCTGCCTGTGACACAAATTGCTGGGACAACCAGCCAGCCCACTGCAATGGGGTGCTGGCCACCACCCTGTCAACAGCAGGTAGGAGGCTTCCCCCACCCTCTCTGCTCCAGGGGCTTCACCAGCAGGGACCCCCAGGTCCAAGCTCCCTGGCCGCCACCTGGGCTTCCACCCTGATTACAAGCCTGGGACCCAGAGCACCTCCAATAGGGCATTAAAAACAAAAAACAAAATGAAGACAAACAGAAGCCAATATTCTCATTGAATATAGATGCAAAATTTCTCTACAAAAAAAAGAATTTCTCAGTGAACATTAGCATGACAAATTCAAGAGCACATTAATAGTTTTCTACACAGTGATCAAGTGGTACTTCACAAAGGGTCCTGATAAGAGTCAAAAATACTTTTACATGTGAAAATCAATAAAGGTTGTCACCACAATAATAAAGTAAATGATACAGACATATGCTTGTTTAAATAGATGCAGAGAAGACATGGGACAAAGTACAATATTCATTCAAAACAAACGTTTCATAACAAACACTGTCAACACATTGGGGACAGAATGACCCCACCTCAGCACAATGAAGGTCACGTGTGGAAGCCCACAGTCAACATCAGACTCCACACTGAAAACCTGAGGGTTTCTCTTCTGAGATCAGCAACAGGACAGGGAAGCCCACGCTCCCCACGCCTGTGCAGCTCACACTGACCGTCCTGGGCACAGTCGTCAGACAAGGACAAGAACAAAGGAATCAAAATGGGAAAGAAAGACAAAAAACTGTGTGAGGGTGATACAATCTTTTATATAAAATCCCCTAAGCACTCCACGAAAAATAGTAAAAACTTAAAAACTAACTCAGTAAAGCAGCAGCATACAAATGACTGTTCAGGAAGCAGAGGTATTTCTATAGGCAAAATATAGAAGAAATAAGGAAACAAATAAAGATGTAATCTCATTTAAAATAGCACCAAACACAACAGACAATGATCTAGGGAGTGAAAGGTCTGGACGTTGAAAACTCTAAGACTCTGGGAAAAGAAATTGAAAGCACAGAAACAAATGGAAATACATCCTGCATGTACAGTTAGGAAGAATTCACTAAAATGTGCCTACTGCCCAATCTACAAATTCAGTGCAAGCCCTATCAAAATTTGAAATGCACTATTCACAGAAATAAAAAAGACCATAATAAAATTCATACAAAACCACTCAAGACCACCAATAGCCAAAGCAATCTTGAGAAAGAAGAACAAAGCTAAAGGTATCACACGGCCTAATATCAAATTATGACACAGAGCTGTAATAATTAAAACAGTATGGTAATTGGGAGGGGGACATACACCAATAACACAGTCAAAACTCCGGAGCGCTGGCTGGTGTAGCTCAGTGAACTGAGCGAGGGTCTATGAGGTTCTATGAACCTCAGGATCGCAGTTTGATTCCCAGTCAGGGCACATGCCTGGATTGCAGGTCAGTTCCAAACGGAGCACTCATAAGAGGTAACCATACATTGATATTTCTCTCCTTCTCTCCTTCCCTTTCCCTCTAAAGATAAATAAATAAAATCTTTTAAAAAAAAAACTCCAGAAGCAAACCCATGACTTCGAGCCAACATGAAGGCATAGGTACTCACAATATACCTCCCCACAAAACCAAAAGAAGGACAAGAGAAATTTGAAAAACAAAAAGCAACCAGAAATGGACTTCCGCCAAGACGGAGGCATAGGTGGAAACACTGTGCCTTCTCCCACAACCAAGTTTGACTACAACAAAAGTTTTGGAGAAATAGAACACACCCAAAGACCAGAACACGGAATTATACGGAAGTCCGACAGCTACGAACCGTTCAACGAGGATGGTAAGAGAGGCGGAACCAGCAACGGAGCTGGGTCGGGCAGGACAGATCCCCTGACCTAGGCGCTAGGCGCGCGGACAGCCCAAAACCAGTCAGGGTGTGGGGCAGACTGACCGAGGTCGCACATTCGCGCGCAGTGAGACGGACCGAGCAGGCCCCAGGGGACGAGCCCAGTGGTGGAGGGCCGACAGCGGTGGCACACTCGAGTACAGTGGAACGAAACGCGTGGGCCCAGTGACGGTGGTGGCTGTGGTGCCGGTGGGGGTCGCGGCGGCAGGCTATGGAGGGAAGCCATTGTCCCTCTTTGACCCCGCCCCCACATACAACATCACAACCCAGTGACTTAGTTGCCCTGCTCCAGTGAAAACCTAGGGCTCAGATACTGCTACTTAACAGGCACGACCAGCCCAAAAGATGGCTCAAGAGGAACTCAAAGTCCCAGAGCCAATAACCCTAAGCGACTGGGAATTGCCAGCCTCTCAGAAGCCCAATTTAAGACACTATTTATCAGGATGCTCACAGAATTGGTATACTACAGTCACAAATTAGAGAAACATATGAAGGCTAAACTAATTGAAATGAAGGGAGATGTCCAGGAAACCAACAGCGATGGAAAGGAAACTGGGACTCAAATCAATGGAATGGACCAGAAGGAAGAACAAAACATCCGACCACAAAGGAATGAAGAAATGAGAATTCAAAACAATGAGGAGAGGCTTAGGAACTTCCAGGACATCTTTAAACGTTCCAACATCCGGATTATAGGGGTACCAGAAGGGGGAAAGAAACAGCCACGAGTGGAAAACTTATTGGAACAAATAATAAAGGAGAACTTCCCCAGTCTGGCAAAGGAAATAGACTTCCAGGAAATCCAGGAAGCTCACAGAATGCCAAAGAAGTTGGACCCAAGAAGGAACACACCAAGGCCCATCATAATTACATTAGCCAAGACTAAAATGAAGGAGAGAATCCTAGAAGCAGCAAGGGATAAGGGGACAGTCAACTACAAAGGAGTTCCCATCAGACTGTCAGCTGATTTCTCAAAAGAGACCTTCCAGGCAAGAAGGGGCTGGAAAGAAGTATTCCAAGTCATGAAATCCAAAGACCTACAGCCAAGATTGCTTTATCCAGCAAAACTTTCATTTAGAATGGAAGGACAGATAAAGCGCTTCTCAGATAAGGTCAAGTTCAAGGAGTTCATCATTACCAAGCCCTTATTATATGAAATGCTAAAGGGACTTATATGAGGAAAAGATGATGAATAATATTAACAGTGAAAGGACAGCAAACACACAGGTATTAACAACCACACCTAAAACAAAAGCAAACCAAGAGGACAGATAGATCAGGAGTGGAACCATAGAAATGAAGAACACATGGAGGGTTAGCAATAGGGGAGTGGGAGGAGGAGAAGGGGGGAGAAGGCACAGAAAATAACATAGATGGTAGGTAGAAAATAGATAGGGGGAGGGCGAGAACAGTGGGGGAAATATAGAATCTAAAGAACTTGAGACACGTGGTTATAAACTAAGGGGGGCAGAATGGTGGGGGAGGGAGTGTGCGGGTGGAGGGGAATGAGGGGAGGAATAGAACAACTGTAATGGTATAATCAATAAAAAACATTTTTTAAAAAAAAGCAACCGGAAACGACAGAAAATCAAACTGTATGGAAGTCCAACACTCAAGGAGTTAAACATTCGCCCAGACCAGTAGGAGGGGAGGAGACAGGCAGCTGGGGGGGAGAGGACTCACTGCAAGGCAGCTGGACAACAAGGGTGAGCAAGGCAGCAGCTAGTGGACTGGGCAGTCCCACATTAGCACGCAGAGAAACTAGGAGAAAAAACTGAGAAACTAGATAGACTTCGCAACCCAGGACTCCAGGACTGGGAAATTAAGCCTCAAAGCCTCTGATTGAAAACACCTGTGGGGATTGAGGCAGCAGCAGGAGAAACTCCCAGCCTCACAGGAGACTTCATTGGAGAGACCCACTGGGTCCTCAACATACCACGAACCCACTCACCAAAGAATCAGGAACACAAGGGCCCAATTTGATGGTGGGTAGTGCGGGAAGGGGCTGAAAACCAGCAGGGAGCAGAGCAAGTGGCACTGTTCCCTCTCAGACCCCTCCCCCAATACCATGTCACAACACAGAGACATTGGTTGCCCCATCCTGGTGGACACCTAAGGCTCTGCCCCTTAGTACCTAACAGGTGGGCCAAGACAAAAAAAAAATGGCCCAAATGAAAGAACAGATCAAAACTCCAGAAGAAATACAACTGAGCAACAAAGAGAGAGCCAACCTATTACATGCACAGTTCGACCCTCTGCTCATCAGGATGCTCACGGAATTGGTGGAGTATGGTTCCAATTAAAGGAAAAAGGGAAGGCTATGAAAAGTGAAATACAGGAAAATGTACAGGGAACCAACAGTGATGGGAAGGAAACCAGGACTCAAATCAATGGTTTGGAGCAGAAAGAAGAGAGAAACACTTAGGCAGAACAGAATGAAGGAACAAGAATTCAACAATGAGGAGAGGATGAGTAACTTCCAGGACTTCTTTAAACATCCTGACCTCTGGATCTAGGAGTGCCAGAAGGGGAATTGGAAGAGCAAGAAATTGAAAATGTACTTGAACAAATGATGAAGGAGAACTTGCCCAGTCTGCCAACGGAAATAGACTTTCAGGAAGTCCAGGAAGCTCACAGAGTCCCCAAAAAGTTGGTGCCAAGGATAATACACTAAGGCACATCCTAACGACCTTAGCCAAGCTTAAAGATAAGAAGAGAATCTTAAAAGCAACAAGAGAAAAAGAGACAGTTACCTAAAAAGAAGCCCCCATTAGACAACCCGCTGATTTCTCAACAGAAACCCTGCAGGCAAGAAGGGGCTGGAAAGAAGTATTCCAAGTCATGAAAGGCAAGGACCTACATCCAAGATTACTTACTCTATCCAGCAAAGCTTTCATTTAGAATGGAAGGGCACATAGCCCTGGCTGGTGTAGCTCAGTGGACTGAGCGTGGGCCTGCGAACCACATAATCACGGTTCGATTCCCAGTCAGGGCACATACATGAGTTGCAGGCCAGTTCCCAGCAGGGCATCACGACAGGCAACCATACATTGATGTTTCTCTCCCTCTCTCCTTCCCTTCCCCTCTAAAGATAAATAAATAAAATCTTATGAAAAAAACAAGAGAAAAAAGAATGGAAGGGCAGATAGAGTGCTTCCCAAATGAGGTCCAGTTAAAGGAGTTCATCATCACCAAGCTCATATTATATGCCATGCTAAAGGGCCATATCTAATAAAATAAAGATCAAAAACTATGAACAGTAAAATGACAACAAACTCACAGCTATTAACAACTGAACCAAAAAAAAAAACCCCAAAACTAAGCAAACAGCTAGAACAGGAACAGAATCACAGAAAAGGAGATCATGTGGAGGGTTATAAGCAGGAGAGTGGGAGGGTGACAGAGGGGGAAAAGATACACAGAATAAGTAGCATAAGTGGTAGGTAGAAAATAGACAGGGGAAGGTTAAGAACAGCATAGGAAATGTGGAAGCCAAAGAACTTATATGTACAACCCATGGACATGAACTAAATGGGGGACTGTGGGTGGGGGGAGGTATGCAGGGTGCAGGGGAGTGAAGGGGGAAGATGGGGCAACTATAATAGCATAATCCATAAAATATACTTTGAAAGAGAAATAAACCCATGCATTAACTAACATATGCTAGAGTGAAGGAATCCAGTATTTTAACACACTCCTAAAATCTTCCATATCCTTGTGCTTTCACCATTTACATTTAATGGAATTATAAATAAACTTGTTTCAGGTTTCCCATTTTCTTGTTTCTGTCTGCAGGTCACATCTGCTCTGTGCTCTTCAGGTTTCCTTTCACTGCTCTCTGTGTTTTGGGATGGTTTTTTAGTATTCATTCCAACTTGTCCACTGGAATTCTAACTATAACTCAGTACATTGTTTTTTTAGTGACAGTTGTGTGTATTATAACATACACAACTCATTTCACAAATTCTACACAGAAGAGGTAATATTTAACCCCTGCAAGGTCAATGCAGAAGCCTCACAAGTGTGCAGGTCCCTTTACACCCACTGCCTTGTGCTGCTGTTGGAATCTGTGGTCCATCCACACTCATCACACACCCCACCAGCTGATGGGCCCATTTCTGCTTTCCACAGCCATGCCTGTTTTTTTAAAGGTGTCAGGAGAAAGTATGTACTAAGTAAGTGCTATGACACGTACTTAGATATTTACTTAGATATGACTGTTCTTCTTTAACTCTTGAATTTCCAAGTGTCCTTTTTGAATTATCTCCTGTCTGCCTGAAGAACTTGCCTGTTTTAAGCAACCAGATGCTCAGGTTTCCTTTATTTCACTTCCATTCTGAAGAATATTTCCAGAACAATTTCAGCTGAACTTTTCCCCACCTCTCAGGACTTTAAACTCTCCTGAATGTGATGGTTTCTGAGGGGAAATCTGTGTCAATCCAACCATGGTTCCGCCCTGTGGGATGTGCCATTTCTGTCTGGGTGGATTCGATTTTCCTTGACTGGTTTGACGATGCTCATGATGTGTGTGGGCTTGGTCTTCAAAGATTCATAGCTGAGCTCCCTGGGCAGGTACATGGATGGCTTTCATGAAATTTATGACATAGCTCTCTATTTCTCCCAATATTGTGTTTCTTCTTTGGTATCAATCTCATTTTCCTCCCACTTAAGGGATAGAAACTGCTTCACAGATCCCTGGGTCTCTCTCTTCATTTACAAACCTGGCTGCCCTCCACAGGGGCTCTTACCCAATGGCACAGAGGGAGTTCCCAGGGTGAGAGGAAGAGCTTTGGGCAGAGGAGGAGGGGCCCTGAGGAAGCAGAACTAACAGAGGCAAAAGGAGACAATGAAGGAAAGGCTGGTGCTGGCTGATACAAACAGGAAGTCAGGGAAGGAAAGTGTTTGGGGAAAGGAAATCCAGGGTCCCAGCAGGGCCATACTTCCTTCTGAGAAGCGCTGACCAGTCTCCACAGCACCTCCCCAGGCTGCCCTCTCCCCTGGGGGCGTCCTACTGGTGACAGCCCCCCTGGACCCTCCATACACAAAGAAGGGGGTGGAACAGCCTTTCCTTCCCACTTTCCCACTCCCCTGACTCTCATCCACTCCACTCCATGAGGCCCCACTGAGCCCCTCTGAACCAGGTCCCCGACCCATCACAACTCTCAAGATGCCTGGTCCTCACATCACCCTCCTTCCTGCACCTCCCATGCAGGCTCCATGCCTTTCTCCAGTCCACTCCTCTCTCCACCTCCTGAGGACACTTCCTACCAGGGACCTGGTCTGAGCCTGCCTGCTCTGCCCCCTCCACCAGTTCCCACCCTCAGAACAGATTCCTGTTGCACCATCTGACATCCAAGGCTCTGAATGGTCAGAGTGGAGCTAAACCCACAAGCCCCAGCCAACATGACTCACCCTCCACAACCAAAACTACCAGTTAACCACACTGCCCTCCACCCCAACCACAGGCAGAAACTGAGCTATTTAAACATCCTGTGCTCTCCTCTGCTGCTCCCTCAGCCACTCTGAACCCAGCCACCTCCTTCCCAAGGTCTAGACAGGACGGGGAGTCACCCTGTCTCTAGCCAGTCAACTGTCAGTGCAGTTTGTATTACAGGTTTGTGTAAATGTCCTAACACACGGATGGACACACCATGCATAGGCCAGGGGCATGTTGGACTTTTATTACTGATGGAGCTCATTACAGTAGTGCCTTCTGGCATGACATTTTCATATATGTGTACCCTGGTTAAAATAAATTTGTTTACACCCACTGTTGCTTAACATTTTCCCCACTGACTCCAAGATACAAATCAAAGGATCAGTACTCTGCTCCAGATCCTGTGTGCCCAGGACGTAGCCTTCACGTGACTGTGGCCACTTCTGAGAACAGCCCAAGCCCTTTCTGGTCAAGGGCGTCTCCCACCCCAAACCACTGGACTGATCCCTGCTCATCCCTTCAGTCAGATCAACCCCAGCAAGGACCCCTCACAGCCAGGACCCAGTTTCCACGTTGTCCCCCTGTTATTGAACCCCACTGCCTTGTTCTTTCTCCCCACATGGACAGTCTCACCAGTCACTGATCTGTCTGCCGTCCACATGTCTGCCTGTCTGTCCTCATTCCTCTGGGCCCTGTGAGTCCCAGGACAGAGTCCAGCTGCTTCAGCTGTGACTCTCCAGGGCCTGGCACTGTGACTGCACAGGGTGACTGCTCAGTCCATGCTGCCTGGGGGCCTGGCCAATGGGAAAGAGGAAGGAAAAGGGGCACCTACAGGGTCTCAGGGGAGGGAAGTGACTGACCCAAGGACACAGAGTTCAAGAAAAGGCAGAGTCAGAACTGGAGCAGAAATTGGGCTGCTCCTGAGTCCTGCCTGGTGTCCTCTATTCCCATGTTCTGGGACAGGAGTCATCCTCTGAATTTGGGTGTCACATCAGGTGGGTGCCGGGCATGTGGGGTCTGCTGAGTCTCAGATCTGAAATATCCAGAGCTTGCTGTCTCCTCAGGCCCATCCTTCAGGGAGGGGCTACTTCCCTTCCTGCCAGGCCACTGGTGAGGAACCCATGACCTGTCACACAGAGAGGAGACTGTGGAACACCCCATTTGTTACTCTGAGTTGCAGTGAATTTACACATCGTCTGCACACTGGTGACCATGGCAGGAAGGACCACGACCCTCACCCTCACTGTCCTTTTCTCTCTCGGTGAGCTTCGGGGGAAAGAGGAGGGATGGGGTCCCATTATCTCTCAGATCCTGGTTAAAAGAGACCCAGGAATGAGAAGATTCCCTGGGGACAGAGCATCTGGGTAGACAAGAGGAGGCTCAGCCACACATCTGACTCCAGGACTCAGGGGCCAGACCAGGCCTGCAGCTTCTGTGTGGGGGTGAAAGATAATCTCAATGGGACTCTCTTCCAGGGCTGTGTCGGGGCCCATGGCACCAGGTCCAGGCAGGTGAGTCCTCCTCCAGACCTCCTGCCTCTGAACAATGATGGCCTTAGAAGCTGGGGAACACACACTGGGTCTGGGCTGATGGTGAGCAGTGTGGGAGGGGCCTTGGAGTGACAGCTGGGGAAACGGAGGGGACAAGGCCCCCCCTGACCCTGCAGGTCTGATTCCTTTCCAGGAGTTGCCCCCAAACCCTCCATCTGGGCTGACCCAGGCCCCATCGTCATCAAGGGGAGCCCTGTGACCATCTGGTGTCAGGGGTCACTGTACACTGATGGCTACATTCTATATAGAGACAGGTACTCTCCACTGTAATAAAAGGATCCCACAGGCCTCCAGCAACAAGACCAGGTTCCTCATGACCCAGGATTGGGTTGGGTCCCATAACTTTGAGAGACACATTGAAGATTAGAAGAGAGATGACCTAAGCTATCCTACACCTCTTCTCTCATATCTTATCAGTTGGAGGAAAATCTCACAGGGACTCTCTTCCAGGGCTAAATCGGGGACCAGAGGACAAGGTCCAGGCACGTAAGTCAACCCCCACACCTCCTTCAGCACAAAGATGCCCCTGGGCAGATGGGGACACACAGTGGGCCTGAGCTGATGGTGACCAGTGTGGGAAGGCCTTGGAGTGACAGACGGGGAAACTGAGGGGACAAGGATACCCCCTGATGCTATAGGTCTGATTCTTTTCCAGCAGTTCCTCCCAAACCCTCCATCTGGGCTGACCCAGGCCCCATCGTCAGCAACAGGAGCACTGTGATCATCTGGTGTCAGGGGTCTCTGCAGGTTGATGGCTACAATCTGTATAAAGAGAGGAGTTCTGAGCCCATTGATGCGATCATCCCACAGGCTTCCAGCAACAAGACCGGGTTCCTCATTCAGTCCATGAGCCCACAGCACACAGGGCTGTACCAGTGTGCGTACAGCATTGGGGACAGGCTGTCTGAGAGGAGTGAGCCCCTGTTCCTGGTGGTGACAGGTAAGGGGGACCCGGGTCTCCTCCCCACTGTGGGCTCCTCCTAGAGGATGAAGGGGACAACTGGGGCTTTAGGGAACCTCACCCCTCACAGCCCGCACTTGGGGAAGGTGGAGTGATGGTCCCCCTTTAACTCAGATCTTCCTTCTCCCTCAGGAGAGTACAGCGCACCCTCCCTCTCAGCCCACCCAGGCCCCGTGGTGACCTCAGGAGGGAACGTGTCCCTCTTGTGCAGCTCACAGTCCACACTGGACACGTTCCACCTGCTGAAGGAGGGAGGGGCTGAGCTGCCCCAACACAGGAAATCGGAATGGAGATCCCATGAGAGGAGGAGGCAGGCTGTGTTCCCTGTGGGCCCCCTGAGCTCCTCCCATGGGGGGACCTACAGATGCTATGGTTCCTCCAGCTCCAACCCCAATGTGTGGTCACAGCCCAGTGACCCTCTGCACCTCGAGATTACAGGTGAGATGGCCCACACTTGGCTTTAGTTCAGTCAGTGCTAGGCCCCAAATAACTGATATAAACCATATAATTTGATTGTAAAGTCCTGGGGATTCTCGAGGACACTGTCACCCATGTACAGGTGACAGAAACACAGAGGAGTATTAGGGAGGGACATGTCAGAGCTCTCCCTGCAGCCCCAGTGGGTGGTGAGTGTGTGTCCCCTAGGTGACAATAATCCCTCTCCCCAGGTGTATACAGGGAGTCCTCCCTCTCAGCCCAGCCAGGGCCCCTGCTGCTGCCTGGAGACAACCTGACCCTCCAGTGTCACTCAGAGCCTGGCTTTGACAGATTCGCTCTGACCAAGGACGGGGGACCCACATCCCCCCAGGGTCTCCATGGGCAGCACAGCCCCAGCTTCCCCCTGGGCCCTGTGGACCTCACCCACGGGGGCCGGTACAGGTGCTACAGTGGACACAACCTCTCCTATGTGTGGTCGGCCCCCAGTGTCCCCCTGGACATCCTGATTGCAGGTGAGGAGCCCGGCAGTGCCCCCTCTCCTAACTGCTAAGGGCCAGACTGGGGATACAGTGGTAGTGATGGGGTCCAGGTCAGGGCCCTGGACAAAAGGCAAACAGGACAAGTGTCTAGGGGAGGGAGTGAGAAAAGGGGAGTAGGTACACGGAAAAACAGATGCCCCCTCAGAGGGACTGAGAGGAGCTGACAAGGGTCACAGCATCCCTGGGGAAGGACATGGTCCCTCAGCTCTAGGACAAGGGTAATGTAGGGAGTGTGACTCTGCACATCACAGCCCTCCTCTCCCCAGGAAAGTACAGGAAACCCTCCCTCTCAGCCCAGCCAGGGCCCTCGGTGCCCAGCGGAATGAACGTGACCCTGCAGTGTCAATCTGAGGTCAGGGCTGACACCTTCCACCTGCACAGGGAGGGGTCCCTAGTCCCTCCCCAGAAGCTTCGTCTGCAGGACACAGCGGCCCCCTCTCAGGCCAACTTCACTATCAGCCCCATGACCTACGGCCACCAAGGGACCTACAGGTGCTACAGCTCACACAGCTCCTCCCCCTTCCAGCTGTCACAGCCCAGTGACCCCCTGGAGCTCCTGGTCTCAGGTGAGGAGCCCAAGCCCTTCCCTCGTGTCCTCCTGGTCAGGTCAGCACTCGGTCCCCCAAGTGAACTTTAGGCTGGATACAGAGTGAGGTGGTCTCCAACTGGCGGTCAGCCTGAGGGACTCTCACCTCCCAGTGACATCGAAACTCCAGAGTCAGCCCACCCCTGCCTCAAATTCATCCCCATGTCTGTGGCCCAGACAGGTTCCAGGGCCCAGGGAGGCTGGAGAGGCCTCAGGCTGAGCAAAGGGAGGAAAGGCCAGGGGCACCCATCCCGATCCCCCTCCTTCTCCCAGAAACTAAGAGGCCGAGACAAGTGTGGTGGATAGCAGAGGCCTTGCTCCCAGAGAGAACATCACCCTCACAGTCACCCTTAGCTCCCAGGGAGGCTGGGGGCCAGACAGCCTCTGGGGGGATCACAGGGACCCAAGGGCTGTGAGGCAATCAGCTGATGGGTGGGGGGGCTCATGACAGAGGGAGATGCTGTGGTCCCACCCAGGGGAGAAGCAGCCAAGCTGAGGTGGGTTGAGGACAGCCCCCACCACTGAACCCATCCTGAATTTCTAGAAGGTTCCAAGGATGGAGAACCCCCCAGGATAGACAGGCCCGCAGATCAATCACGGAGGGTCTGTGTGGGGAGGTGGTGGGTGTTTCCATGGGGACAGGGACTGAGTCCTGTGCAAGTTTAGGTGCCTCTGCAGGCTCTGACTTGCCCACGCCCTTCCCCTCTCTGTGCCTCAGTTTCTCCAAGTGTAAAAGGAGAGAATCGTGGCCCATGGCCTTGGTTTCCTTTCAGTTCTGGCTCTGACCTCCTTCCCTCACAGGGTAGCCACTGAGGACATGATGATATGGAGAATGTCCCCACCGTAGCAGTGATGGTGACACTGTACAGGGAGGGGCAGGCAGGACAAGGTCTGGGACACAGAAGTCCTTTCCCTCAGCTCAGGTGCTGAGCTCAGAGGAGGGGACAAGGCCTGGAATCAGGCCTGGTCCAGGTCCCGGCTCTGCTGCTCCTGGTGTGGGGCTGGGTGGTCCCTTCTTTTCTTTCAGTGTCATTTATTTTTTGAATAAGAAAGATTGATAGAAAGAAGAAAGGAACTTGACAGGGAAATTATGTCCCTGAGTCAGAGACACAAGGAACTACCTGAGGGGGAGTGTAGAAAAGGTAGATCCAGCTGGCATACCTTCATGTTCTGACCTTCTGGACAAATTGAAGACCCCCATGCGCATCTTCGTTTTCCAAAGCACTGCAACCCAGACCCAAGATGCTCACCTCAGGGAATGGAGTTGGGTACCATTAGTCTGAGAGACCCATTGAAGGTTAGAAAAGAGACGACCTAAACATTTCTACTTCTCTTCTCTCATATCCTATTGGTTTTCTTTTCCTCTGGAGCAGATGATCCTCTGGGGTGATGGCAAACAACTCAGATTCCAGAGTAGAGAGGAGGGGAAATTCTGAATTATGGGACTGTGCTCACAGCATGGAAATGGGTCTATGAGATGCAGGTGCCCTGGAGGTCACACAGGGGGACTGGGGCGATCTGAGTCTGTCCTGACTTCTGTGACCTCTTTACCCACAATTCCTAACTTGTCAACCCAAGACTACACAGTGGGGAACCTCATCCGCTTGGGTGTGTCTGGCTTGGTCCTCCTGGTCCTCATGGTGCTGCTGTGTGAAGCTTGGCACAGTTGGAGAAGACCCCAGGATGCAGCCAGGAGTTGAGCACAGGGGACAACACACCCACCAGTCAGCCAGGCAGAGGCTGGAGAAGAGGCTGATGATCTCAGGAAGCTCTGGAGGAAACTGCGGGTGCACATGGGAAAGAGTCTACTGAGAATGTGGAGGGTGTGGGCGTGGTTCCCCTGCAGGGAGGGGCGGGGCTGGGGCTGCAGGGGCTTTCCCACAGTCAGACTGTGGGCGTCTCCCCTCACTGCCCTGCTGACCTTCCCTGACTGGGCCTCTGTTCTCACGCCCAAGACCTGGGGCTCAGCCCACATCACAGGTTCGGATACACCCCTGGGCTCCCCTCAATCTCCTACCACTTTCCTGTAGGACATTTTCCTTTCTTTCATTGTGCACATGTGCTATTCTGTATCTCTCTGAGTCAGACAATAAATCTGTCTAAACAACTGGTTATAGGAATAAACATCAGGACTAGTTTGGACAGATGGACACAGACAAGGCAATGGTGGTCCCCAGCGGGAAGGGTCAGAGTGAGACAGAGGAGGGTGAAGAGAGTGATATATATGATGAGGAGAGATTTGACTTCGGGAGAACGCAGCGCCATATACAGATGATGTATCGGAGAACTGTGTACTTGAAACCTCTGTAATATTTTTAACATTCCATTTATTATTTTTTTAGAGAAGGGAAGGGAGCGAGAGAAACACAGATTTCTCTGTGCCAAAGAAACACAGATTTATTGCCTCCCACACACCATTAAGCGCCCTCAGTGGGGGACCCGGCTTCCACCCCAGCCTGTGCCCTCACCAAGAATGGAGCAGGGGACCCTTTGGTTCACAGGCCAGTGCTCAACCCACGAGCTGCACCAGTCAGGGCTTAACCAATATCATCGCAATAAATTTATTCTAAAAGACCACTTTGGATCAAATAAATCCCAAACCATGCCTGGTCCCATCAAGGACTGCTCTGTGTACCAGGGAGTGTACTCCGGCCTGGTTCCTCCAGAAACGCCCTGAGTCTGAAAGAGCAACTGCTGTTTGACATGACGCTCAGGTGGTGTTTTTGTAAAGAGCTCCCAGAAAACGCCATTTTTTCCAAAAGCCTTGATTTCTGGCATTTGCCTAATTCCTGGGGGTAGATGCTCCTTGAGGGTGGAGAGAGCTGCCCTCCTGTCTTGCCCATGTGTCCCTGACTTTCTTCTTCCCCATCAGCCTCCCTGAGGCCCAACCTTGCACCTTTTTCAGACCAGTCCGATGCTGTGACCTGCCTAGATCACTGCACCCCTGACATGCTCAGGGCCCTCTTAGCAGGCAGGCAAGGGGTTCCCTGCAGTTGGCAGGCCCACAGAAAGGGCCCTTCAAGGGCTTGAAGATGGACAGGGTGTCTCTCATGACCGAAGCCAAGGCCATGCCACCTCTGCTGGCCTCCAAGATCAGGGATCTCGCCTGGGCAAACCTGTGTGAGGGGCAGCTGAATATCAGGGAGGTGTTGTGCCGCTTTCCCCGTCCCTGTCCCCATGGTCCCTGTCCTCCTGCACCTGGTTCTGGTCCTAGGCCTGTGCCCCCACTGCCAGGAGCCACCACACTCCCTTCCCAGGCTGCACCAAAACTCCTTCAAGTCCTGGCCCCTCACAGCTCACAGCTGAGCACTCCCTGCCTGTGACACAAATTGCTGTGACAACCAGCCAGCCCACTGCAATGCGGTGCTGGCCACCACCCTGTGAACAGCAGGTAGGAGGCTTCCCCCACCCTCTCTGCTCCAGGAGCTTCACCAGCAGGGACCGCCAAGTCCAAGCTCCCTGGCCACCACCCCGGCTTCCACCCTGATTACAAGCCTGGGACCCAGAGCTCCTCCACTAGGGCATTAAAAACAAAAAACAAATGAAGACAAACAGAAGCCAATATTCTCATTGAATACACATGCAAAATTTCTCAACAAAAAAATGAATTTCTCAGTGAACATTAGCATGACGAATTCAAGAGCACATTAATAGTTTTCTACACCATGATCAAATGGGACTTCACACAGGGTCCTGATAAAAATACTTTTACATGTACAAATCAGTAGACGTTGTCACCAAAATAATAAAGTAAATGATATAAACATATGCTTGTTTAAATAGATGCAGAGAAGACATTGGACAATGTACACCATTCATTCAAAACAAACGTTTCATAACAAACACTGTCAACACATTGGGGACGGAATGACCCCAACTCAGCACAATGAAGGTCACGTGTGGAAGCCCACAGTCAACATCAGACTCCACACTGAAAAGCTGAGGGTTTCTCTTCTGAGATCAGCAACAGGTTAGGGAAGCCCAGTCTCCCACTCCTGTGCAGCTCACACTGACCGTCCTGGGCACAGTCGTCAGACAAGGACAAGAACAAAGGGATCCAAATGGGAAAGAAAGAGGTAAAACTGTGTGAGGCTGATACAATCTTTTATATGAAAACCCCTAAGCACTCCATGAAAAATAGTAAAAAGTTAAAAACTAATTCCGTAAAGTAGCAGCATACAAAATGACTGTTCAGGAAGCAGAGGCATTTCTATATGCAAAATATAAAAGAAATAAGAAAACAAATAAAGATGTAATCTCATTTAAAAGAGCAGCAAACACAACAGACAATGATCTAGGGAGTGAAAGGTCTGGACGATGAACACTCTAAGACTCTGGGAAAAGAAACTGAAAACACAGAAACAAATGGAAATACATCCTGCATGTACAGTTAGGAAGAATTCACT
>NW_028088315.1:0-1192 GCF_014824575.4 Sturnira hondurensis | reverse complement strand
ACACTGTCACTGGGGTGGGACCCTGCTCAGACCTCAGGCTCATATTGTCACCACTACAGTTAACACTGTATAGTGGGTTCAAACCATGCAGACGGAAGTCACCTCTGAGGTCTGCTGGGGCCAGGTGAGCCCAGGAGGGAGGCCAGGAGACAGTCTGGGACAGACATTGAGCCCCTCACTGTGGAACCACATGATGAATCAGAATCCCCTAGGGATGAGGTCCAGTCTTCAGGGACCCCCCTCCCTTCCCTGAGTCTCTCAGGCTGAACCCCATCAGGAACCACCCAGCTCCTCAGGCAGCACCCCTGAGCCCTGGCTGATTTGCATACCCAGCAGTTCTCCCTCCAGCAAGGGGATAAGAGACGCCTGGGAGGAAAGCTGCCCAGCCTGGGGCCTCAGGGAGCAGAAGCAGGGCACCTCCACCATGGCCTGGACCCCTCTCCTCCTGGGCCTCCTCGCTCACTGCACAGGTGCTGCCCCTGGCTCCCACCCACTCTTGTCCCAGTGGTCTGAACAAGCCTGACCCTGACTCTGAGCTCAGCAGGGCACTGCCTAGAGGACCAATGCCCCTGGGTCTGCCGCAGAATTAGGGAATGGTTGTCCTGTACGCTTCACTGTGCTCACTGTTCTGAGTGAGCCTGAGGGGCTGCACCTGCCAGGAGAAAGGGACAGGAGGCTCCTCATTTCCTCACAGACTGTTTGGGTCAGGTGAATCTGTGGGACACATGGGCTGAGACTGCTGGCCCAGAGCACAGGCAGGCTGGGGTCTCCTGGGAAAAGGTACTTCAATTCTAAGCCCACCTCTCCTTTCCTCTCTTCAGGTTCTGTGGCCTCCTATGAGCTGACACAGCCGTCCTCGGCGTTGGTACAACCAGGACAGACAGCCAGGATCACCTGTGGGGGAAACAACATTGAAAGTAAAAGTGTGCACTGGTACCAGCAGAAGACAGACCAGGCCCCTGTGCTGGTCATCTATAGAGATAGCAACCGGCCCTCAGGGATCCCTGACCGATTCTCAGGTGCCAATTCGGGGAACACGGCCACCCTGACCATCAGCGGGGCCCAGGCCAAGGACGAAGCTGACTATTACTGTCAGGTGTGGGACTACGGTACTGATGCTCACAGTGACACAGGCAGACGGGGAAGTGAGACTAAAACCTCAGTCTGATTCACCCTGCCCTCAGGCCCTGGG
>NW_028088314.1:0-1696 GCF_014824575.4 Sturnira hondurensis | reverse complement strand
CTTCTTTTGTTGTTGGATATTGTGGAAGAGGGAGAAGAGAAGGGGAGAAGGGGAGAGAGAGAGAGATGGAGTCATTAGATGAATTATCTTTCTCCAAAGAATTTTACAATTTAGATTTAGCATTTGTTTTGTTCTTAGCTCTAGAATTGTGGTCCTACTTCTAGGGCCTGGTCCTTACTTTTATGGATAGTCCTTAGTGGAGTCTGAAATGAAAGCCCAATGTACCACCAAGTCCGTGCCTCTTTGTCAGAGGTTGAACATTTTCTGCCCTCAAAATGCAGAAATCAGTACTGAACACTTTTAGCTTCCCAGTTGGGTTTTACCGCTCTGTATATGCTGAACTTGCAGCTGGTAGGGGTTCTGTGTGCAGCATTTTCGAACTTGTCTGCATTTACGTCTCCTCCAGAATGTTGTCACTTAATTCCAGCCATTGTATAATCCCCAAACTCTTTTCTTTATTTCCTCAGCCCAGTATATTGCTGCTTTCCACTTCAACTGTTTTTCCTTCACTGCTGGGATTTGGAAAAAAGTACTGTCAGAGAAAAAAGTAGACATGAAAGTATATTGCCCATCTTCTAGTGATGGTAGCCCTCAAATCTTGCACGCTTTTGTTTTTCTTCAGTGTCTTCATGTTTTATACATTCCTGTTACATGTATTTTACCCACATTACAATTGTGTGAGCAAGTTAGTCTGGTATAAGCTACTTCGTTTTGATGTGTCAAAAATGTTTTCAAAGACTTTATTGTCTTTTGATCTAATTTTTCATATGACTAATTGATTTTCATGAATCGCTTAAGTTAAAATTCAAATTTACTTTACTTTCTTCATTTTGATAATCAGTTTTCCTAACACTATTTCTCATGTATTTAATTCATAAACAGATTTCCAATTAATCTGTAACACCACCTTTGTCATATATCAATTTCTCTAAAGTGCATGTCTGGGCATGAATTAGGATTTTATTGATACACTTTTGTTTTAGCTATCTTTATTAGAAAATACGTATAAGTTTAGGTATCTGGTAGGGCACAGTTATTTTCCTACCTATTGATTTTTTACAAGAATGCCATAAATTTAATTTGAATAATTTTATGTATGTTTTATTTAGAAAGATAGATTGTTCTTACACTGGTATCTGTTGTATTATTTGTATACATGGATTAGTCTGTGACATTTATATTTAAACTCTCGATGATATACTTCATGTATATATATGTTTATGTGTTTTATGTATTGTATAAAATTAGTCACTTGGTTAGACTCATTATATATAAGTATATAACATATGTATATTAACCTAGTATCTAGTCCAGTGTCAAAATATTCTTGAGAGATTTTTAATTATTGTCTTTCAATCTAAAGATTTCATGTGACTTCAATTGACTTTTATAAGGGGCTCAAATTAAGGGATTCAAATTTACCTCATTTTCTTCGCCCTTTTTTAAAAAATAGTGATATTTCTTTCTTTCTTTTAAAATATTTTACTTACTTATTTTTAGGGAGAGGAGAAACAAGGGAGGAAGCAATGGAGAGAAACATCAATGTGTGGTTGCATCTCTCACACTTCTTATGGGGACTGGCCCACAACCCAGGCATGTGCCCTGATTGAGAATCGAACCAGTGACCCTTTGGTTTGTAGGCCGGCACTCAATCTACTGAACCACACTCACCAGGGCTTTATCTTAATAATCAATG
>NW_028088313.1:0-1858 GCF_014824575.4 Sturnira hondurensis | reverse complement strand
TGTGTTCTAGGACTCTCATGTCGGTCTCTCCTACAAATCCTCCTGTGAGACTAGGAGTTTCTCCCACCACATCAACCACCACAGGGTTACACATCCAGAGCGTTTGAGGCTTTCTTTTTCCACACCGGTACCCTGGGTTCCATGGTCTGTCTTACTACCCCCTTTCTCTTCCTGGTTTATCCTCATGCAAATGTGGAACCATATAGTCCAACAGCCACCACCTCACCCACCCATTCCTCCCTGCTTTGCCATGTGCCCTCCCTGCCACAGGGAGGTGTCTGTCTCCACCCCTCCTACCAATCTGAGTGAATGTTTCTTCTTTCACTTCTTGGTTGCCAGACGTCCTTCCATACAATTCAATTTTATGGTACTCCTGGTTATTTTTTGCTTACAAATTTCTTGTTTTTCTTCTTTTGGTTTTGCAAGGAGGCAAAGTATATCTACCTACACCTCCATCTTCGCTGGAAGTCTCAACTTCAAGAAATTTAAAAAGTAGAGGTAATTTTGGTCTATCTGGCACCAATCCCAGTTTGGCTGCCTGCTACAACGAAAGCCAACTTTATGCAACAGCTGCTGGCAAAAGAAAAGAGATTTGTTCAAGTGCTGGCCACATGAGAAGATGGTGGGCCTTACCTCCAAACCCAATTTTAACTTCTCAGTGCCGGCAAAAGTTTTTATAAGGAGGGAGAGGGAAAGAAGAACAAGGTGATCAAGGAAGGGCTTTGGGCATGCAGGTAGTGTTGTTCATGGTCCCATTATGGATTTTCATGGGCAGTGTCCTGGATTTGGCCTTCTGGTTTATGTCAGTTGCATTTCTATGTCTGGGCTGTTGGCAATGGCTGGGGCCTTGAGGTCAACCTGCTCCTTAGATTCACACAGGAACTGAAACTGCTAACTAAAAAAATTATAACAATTTGACATGCAACATCTAACTTTGAGGAAAAAGATCAGGTTGGAGTAACATGCTGGGTTTAACATTTAATAGAATTAATATGGGTGGCTTTATGTAAGTAGACTGTGTCCATTCTTCATTATGTGTTCAGTGTCTATTTCATGCTATTTTCTTTTCTCAATCATCTAGCTGATATGTCAGCCGCATGGAAACAGGAAATCAAACAAGAATGTCATATTTTATATTTCTGGGATTTTCCCAAGACTCAGAGAATCAATCCATCTTATTTTGTCTGTTCCTGTCCAGGTATCTGATCACTGTGTTGGGAAACCTGCTCATCATCCTGGCCATCACCTCTGACTCCCACCTCCACATCCCCATGTACTTCTTCCCCTTCAACCTGTCCTTGGCTGACATCTGTTTCACCTCCACCAACATCCGAAAGATGATGGTGAATATCCAGACACAGAACAAGCCATCACCTATGCAGACTGCATCACCCAGATCTGTTTTTTTATGGTGTTTGAGTTATGAACACTTTTCTTCTCACAATGATGGCCTATGACTAGTTTGTAGCCATCTGTCACCCCTTACACTACACACTCATCATGAACCCCCAGCTCTGTGGCCTGCTGGTTCTCATGTCCTGGTTCATTAGTGTAACATACTCCCTGACCCAGAGTCTGTTGACATTGAGGCTGTCTTTCTGTACCAACTGGGAGATTTCACACTTATACTGTGAACTTGCTCAGGCCCTCACACTAGACTGTTCAGACACACTCATCAGTCGCATCCTGATCTATATGGGGACACCCCTTCTTGGCATTGTTCCCTTCTCAGGAATTCTTTCCTTCTATATTCGAATTGTCTCCTCAATCCTGAGAATCCCATCAGCATATGGGAAATATAAAGCCTTTTCTACCTGTGGGTCTCACCTGTCCACAGTTTCTTTATTCAATGGGACAG
>NW_028088312.1:0-571 GCF_014824575.4 Sturnira hondurensis | reverse complement strand
TTGAATCCTGGCTCTGCTATTTCCTATGTGGCCTTGAGTAAGTTTGTTAACTCCTGTGCCTCAGTTTCCTCAACTGTAAGATGACAATCAAAATAGTTCATGGGTTGTTATAAAGAGCCAATGTATTGGCATCTAACTGCTCCCTCAGAACAGTGCTTGGTTCTGAGGGTAGCATCATTCTAAAATACAGTGTGTAGCATGATTCTAAAATACAAAGCTGATTTTTTAATTGGGTTGCTCATCTTCTTTGAGTGGAGTTGAGTGAGTTCTTTGTATATTTTGGAGATTAAACCTTTGTCTGAGGTATCATTGCCAAATGTGTTTTCCCAAGCTGTTACTTCTCTTTTTATCTTGATACTGTTTTCCTTAGCCATGCAGAAGCTTTTAGTTTTGATGAGATCCCATTTGTTTATTCTTTTTTTTATGTCCCTTGCTCTAGGGGACATATCTGTAAAAATCTTGCTACGTGGAATATCTGAGATTTTCCTGCCAATGTTCTCTAGGGCTTTAATGTTTTCACAGCTTATATTTAAGTCTTTTATCCACCTTGAATTTATTTTGGTGTATGGTG
>NW_028088311.1:0-1297 GCF_014824575.4 Sturnira hondurensis | reverse complement strand
TATCCCGCTGTTTTGCCAAATTCATTTATTAGTTCGAGTAATTTTTGTGTAGTCTATAGGATTTTCCATGTACACTATCATGTCATCTGCAAACAACAACAGTTTTGTTTTCTCCTTTCCAATTTGAATGCCTTTTATTTCCTTTTCTTGTCTGATTGCTGTGGCTAGAATTTCCAATACTATATTAAATAGAAGTGGTGAAAGTGGACAACCTTCTCTTGTTCCTGATCTTAGTGGAAAAGCTTTTAGTTTTTCCCCATTGAGTATGATGTTGGCTGTAGGTCTTTCATATATGGCTTTTATTATATTGAGGAATGCTCCCTCTATTCCCACTTTGCTGAGTACTTTTATCATACATGGGTGTTATACCTTATCAAAAGCTTTTTCTGCATCTATTGATATGACCATGTGGTTTTTGTCTTTGCTTTTGTTTATGTGGTGCATTACATTTACTGATTTGCAGATACTGAGCCATCCTTGCATCCCTGGGATGAATCCCACTTGGTCATGGTGTATGATCTTCTTGATGTGTTGTTGGATGCGATTGGCCAATATTTTGTTGAGGATTTTAGCATCTATCTTCATCAGCGATATTGGCCTAAAGTTTTCTTTCTTTGTTGTGTCTCTATCTGGTTTGGGGTTTAGGATAATGCTGTCTTCATAAAAAGAGTTTGGGAGTTTCCCATCATTTTGGATTTTTTGGAATAGTCTGTGAAGAATAGAGGTTAGCTCTTCCTTAAATGCTTTGTAGAATTCTCCTGTGAAACCATCTGGTTCAGGGCGTTTGTGTGATGGGAGTTTTTTGATTACTGCTTCAATTTCATTTGCTGTTATTGGTCTGTTCAGGCTTTCTACTTCTTCTTCATTGAGTTTTGGAAGATTATATTTTTCTAGAAATTTGTCCATTTCACCTAGGTTTTCAAATTTCTTGGCATACAGTTCTTCATAGTAATTCCTTACAATCCCTTCTATTTCTGTGGTATCAGTTGTGATCTCTCCTCTTTCATTTCTGATTGTGTTTATTTGTGTCCTCTCTCTTCTTTTCTTAATGAGCCTACTTAAAGGCTTGTCTATTTTGTTTATCTTTTCAAAGAACCAACTCTTGGATTCATTCATCCTTAGAATTATGCTTTTAGTCTCTATGTCATTTAATTCTCCTCTGATCTTGGTTATTTCCTTCCTTGTACTTGCTCTGGGCTGCCTTTGTTGTTGTTCTTCGAGTTCTTGCAGGTGTCAGGTTAGGTTTTTTGTTTGAAATGTTTCTATTTTCTTTAGGTAAGCCTGTATTGCTATGAAC
>NW_028088310.1:0-1769 GCF_014824575.4 Sturnira hondurensis | reverse complement strand
ATTGGCAGGCAGTCAGCCATGTACCCTATACCTGAGGGGTGACCTCCCCATCCCAGCTCAGAGGCTCTTGAAATGGGAGAGACTGGTCTCTGTACTATTATATGGACCAAGGCTCGGGCAGGACCATGGATCCAGGGGCTTGTTGGCTTTACAGGGGTGGAAATGCAGGAGGACGTGCATGGAACACGCATGGACGTCCAGGAGCTGCAGCTCCCTGTCTGTGAAATGGTGCACTGAGCGCTCCCCCCGCTGTAAAGTGGACACACGGTGTTCACTAGGACCGTGCACCACAACGCATAGGGTGGGCCTCTACTCTGTCACCAAGGAGGGTTCCCTGCCAAGTCCTGGGAATTGCTCGGGGCTGCCAGAGCTGACAGAACACTCAGGAAGGCTCTGGCTGAGCTCCGCTAGACAGGGAGAGAGCTAGAAAGGAACAAAAACCAACAGTGAATCTCGACTGAGGCCCCCTCCCTCTGCCTGTGACATCAGCTGGGACAGGAAGGTTTGGGTCCAGAAAGCCATGGGCCCTGCAGGGCTGTGTCTAAGCTGCTGGCACAGACAGAGGTAAAGGGCCAAGTCTTCCAGGTGCAAGGTGTGCATGGCCAACTCACAGGTGTAGTCTCTGAACTGTTTTCCTTTGAAGCGGTAGGGAAGTTTCCTTTCCCAATCTCTTTCTGTTCATGATACTGGATGAGAGAAACCAGGGTCCCTGCCGCCGAGCCTGTTGGTACCAGTACACACCAGCACGCAGATCTCAATTCAGCTTCCTCTCGGTGCTCATTTACTTTCATGTACTAGTATGTCCACACTGTCCACAGAAAGGCCTCTAGTCCTTCCAAGTCACCATGCATTTAAAAACAGGTTCCTCACAGCTTGTTTCCAGAAGGAGACACGTTGTCACTGACCTGTCACACACTGTGTGAGATTCACAAGTGGGCACAGATGTGTCTGATTACTGATGACAATCCACCCTGATGGCCTCTGACTCAGGCTGGTGGCAAGAAAAGCAAGAGCTGGGGAAGCACTGTCCCAGCTAAAGGACCAGCTGCAGAGGACAGATAGACAGACACACAGCAAAGGTGGACATCTGTGTGTCCAAGGCCCTGGGTTTGGTCCCTGCCTGGCAGACAATGCCCTAGAGAGTGACCCACATATACAGAAGGTCACCCTGCAGGCAGCAGTCACCAGGGGCACTGAGGTGTAGGAGTCTGCACAGGGCTCCCCTGAGTCCAAGGGCTGGGCCTCCCCGTGACTTTCTGTGCAGAGAACAGGCAGCTCTGCAGCACTGTGGATTCACTGCTGGCACAGAAGTACACAGATGTCTGGGAGGGGGTGGCGGACTCCAGAGTGAGGGGGAAATCTTCTAGTTTCAATCTAGAGACACTGTACCCATCAGGGACCTCTCCTTTGTTGGTGACCCCAACACCCACTGAGTAATGGATCATCCTCAGCCCGAGACCCAGGTCCTGTCGGTACCAGTACATATCATTGTGATTCAAGTCCTGGGTACATCTCAATGTCACCGTCTGTCCTGTTGTCAGGACCTGGAATGTCGGGGTCTGAGTGATGCCACCCCTCCCCAGACCTGCGGGGAAGAAAGTGAAACAGATGTTATAGCCACCAGGGAGCAGCTCGGTGCTGGACCTGGGAACTCTCCCCACAGATAGACCGGGTCCAGGACCCACCTGCACGGAGGAGACACAAGGCCACACAGCAGAGGAGGCCACCATTCATGGCATCAGCCGGGCTTGCACAGGTTCCCTCTGGGT
>NW_028088309.1:0-681 GCF_014824575.4 Sturnira hondurensis | reverse complement strand
TGGAGGGTGCAGAGGCCCACACAGCTGGGAACCAGCACCAGAGGGGCCCAATTTGCTTGTGAAAAGCAGCAGAGGGGACAGAAATCTGAGAGAGAGCATGGAACAAGCACCATTGCCCCTCTCTGACCCCACCCCCGCATACAACATCACAACCCAGCTACTGGGTCACCCCACCCTGGTGAACACCTAAGGCTCCGCCACTCATATGTAACAGGCACAAACAGACCAAAACATTATTGCTCAAGAAGAACAGCTCAAAGCCTCAGAGACAATAATTCTAAGTGACCAAGAGATGGCTAACCGCTCAGATGCACAGTTCAAAATACTGGTGATCAGGATGCTCACAGAACTGGTTGATTTTAGTCACAAATTAGAGGAACAAATGCAGGCTAAACTCATTGAAATGAAGGGAAATGCACAGGAAACCAATAGTGATGGAAAGGAAACTGGGACTCAAATCAAGGGAGTCCCAGAGGCTTAGGAACCTTCAGGACATCTTTAAATGCTCCAACATCTGAATTATAGGGGTACCAGAAGGGGAAGAGGAACAGCAACAAATGGAACACTTATTTGAACAAATAATAAAGGAGACTTCCCCAGTCTGGCAAAAACAATAGACTTCCAGGAAGTCCAGGAAGCTCAGAGAGTCCCAAAGAACTTGGACCCAAGAAGGAACACACC
>NW_028088308.1:0-936 GCF_014824575.4 Sturnira hondurensis | reverse complement strand
TGAGATAAAGAAAATGAATGCTTTAGGTTACCATTATTAGTGGAAAATAAGTAAAAGGCATTTCTTTAATAATTATCATAACTATTTTTACCTTTGGTAACATAAAATAATTTTTTAATATTTACTTACTTACTTACTTACTTAATTTTTGTTCAGTTACAGCTGTCCCACTTTTTCCCCGTTGCTCTCCCCCGCCCCCCCCCACACTGCTCCCACAGTCACATAGAAATAAATGCTAAAAAAAAGAGAGGCTTCATAATAAGTCTTTTAAGAGCTATATAATAAAAATTTGTGATTATGACTCTTTTTAAAAGTGATTTTATATAAGCATTGACTAAAGCAATTGTTCAGTCAAGTTTAAATATAGAATATATAAAATATTGAAATATACACTTTTCATGACTGCTATTAAACAATTTATTTCCCATTTTTACCCTGAGTTAAATATAAACACTTTCAATTAATAACTTTCTGTCAGTAGAGACTTAGGTTGCTTCTCTTTTTCTGCTATTATAATCAACATGGTTATGAGCAATATTGAACATTTTCTGCTTCAAACACACAAGTATATCTTTAGGTTACATACTTAGAAGTACAATATAGGTATAATCAAGCAAAAATTCAAATTCGTAATATTGTGCCATGTGCTTTTCAAAAACTATTTATTAATTTAAATTTTTATAACATGTGTACATTAGATTTTATTATTTTTACCAATCTAGAGTATGCACATAAGTGATCTTCTTTGCATTCTCTTCATTAATAATTAAGTTGCATGTCTTTTCATGCATTTGCCATTTACATTTCCTGTCCAACATGACTATTAGTAGTTTGGCTAAATTTCTCTCGGACAGCTGTCTGCTTGCTCTTTATTACAACAATTCTTTATATCAGCGATTTCCCAGTTTTCCATTACGGCACACATAGGGAAGAACA
>NW_028088307.1:0-667 GCF_014824575.4 Sturnira hondurensis | reverse complement strand
GGGGTCTTGATTCCAGGATACCCCAGTGTCCGTGTGTCCGTCAGGGTCTTGGCGGAACATTCCAATTGGACAATTTCAGAAGAGTTTAAAAGAGGGCCTCTTGCAGAGGCATGGGGAAACCGCAAAGGACCGTGCAGGCCCGGGGCTAGAAACAGCAGAACAGCTGGGTAGCAGTTGGGGGCCTTTAGTGGAAATAGACAGCTTGTAACAGTTCCACAAGGAAACAAATGATAGGTGCCCCTTTTTTCACTCTCTTCCTTTCTAGGTGCTCCTCGCAGGCTCGACCCAACAAAAAGCAAGAGGGTGGGGAGCTTCTTAAGGCAGACCATTCACTGATGCAATCCGACGTATCTGGATAGCCCATTACTCAGGTGGGAAACCTGGAAGTTGTCCTTGCTTTCTCATGCCTTTTACCTCTCTCCTTTTACCACAGCCAGTAATGCTATTTAACAGTTGGTGAGTTTTTACGGTGTGCCGGAATGGTGCCGAGTACTTTATATACATGTATGAGTACACTTCTCCCCACATTTTATTTATTCCTAAATTTTTGTATTGTTCAGTTATAGTTGTCCCATCCCCTCCATTAATTTCCTCTGCCCTACCCACCCCCAACGTCTCACATTCAATTCTCCCCCCGTTGTCTTTGTCCCTGGGTCCTTCATACACG
>NW_028088306.1:0-1331 GCF_014824575.4 Sturnira hondurensis | reverse complement strand
ATATTATAATATATATATATAGAGAGAGAGAGAAAGAGAGAGGCATTTGTGAACCAAAAAATAAAGTTTGAGAAGGGCCAGTAAAGAATGTGAAAACAAAAAGTTATTGTTTATTTTAATATGAGATCTTTCCAGAAAACGTCAACCATTGTTAATATAAAGAGAACAGTTTGCTCAACGCTTCTGTAACTTGACAGACAAGGAGAGTAATTGAAATGCACATGGGTGAACAATGACAACTTCACTGTACTAGTCAGTAGGGGCAGGAGATACCATTGAGTGAGCATGTGTACTGTGTGGCTGTCACATTCAAAATGACTGAGCAAGAGGAGAATAGAATCTGCATCAAATGTTGATTTAAGCTTGAACATCCTTCTGCAGAAACTATTTGGATAATTCAGAAGGCTACAGCTATAGGTAACTGGTGATTGGCAGCTTCATCATGACAATGCACCCACTCTAGCATCATGTCTTGTGCAGAGGTTTTGGCAAACATCAAATCACCCAGGTGACTAAGCTCTCCTACAGTCCAGATTTGGTGCCCTGTGACTTCTGGCTTTTCCCAAAGCTGAAATCACCTTTGAAAGGGAAGAGATTTCAGACCACTGATGAGATTCCAGAAAATACAACAGGGCAGCTGATGGTGATCGGGAGAACTGTGTGAGGTCCCAAGGTGCCTACTTTGAAGGGGACTGAGGCATCGTTGTCAAGTGTACAACGTTTCTCATACCTTGTATGTTCTTCAGTAAATATCTCTATTTTCCACAGTAAATACTGGATACTTTCTGGACAGACCTGGTATATCAGTCATTTTAACATTTTGGTCCTAGTTTAATTCATGGGGCACCTACTAAATATATTTAATATTCGTACTAGCAATATTCACAAAGACAGGTCAAGTGCTTGCTGTGAGTTGACCTCTGTTATATTCTATACATTATGTAATTTAACACTTGGCCCTACCCTATTAAATAGGTATGATAATTCCCACATTAAAGTTGAAAATATTATAACTTATAAAAATAAAATATTTCCCCAATGTCATATAATAGTGAATGAAACAGCCAGAATTAAAACCTGTTTTTGGTTCTCAGCTCCATTATCATCCTAGAAATAAGGTAAACACTCAAAACATGAAATGAATTAAATTTAAAATTTTGATGTGAGAAATGCACAATGGTGTATGTATGGAACACATTCACTTCCCATTATACTGCCTTTCAAGTAACTAACTTAACACTCCTTCTGTTTTATCTTCATCTCATAAATTTTCTTTTTTCTAACCATTTAAAAATGTAATACTTACTGATGTTTTTAAAAAGTCATCTCAT
>NW_028088305.1:0-2026 GCF_014824575.4 Sturnira hondurensis | reverse complement strand
TTTATCTAAAATCAATAAACATATCCTCAGGTGGTGATTTAAAAGTGCAAATAATGCAAGTAAGGAGTGGCAGAGATTGGCTATGCAGAGAATACCGTGATGCAATATTTTCAGACTCTCTGGCAATTAGGAGTGGCCAGGTGACTGAGTTTTAACCAATGAAACGTGAACATAAATAATGTAATCCCAGCCAGACCTGACCCATAAGCACTCCCTGCATAACCCTCTGGTCATATGTGAACTCCAAACCACTTTCCAAAGTGGTCAGGCCACAGCTTGTAGATGACTGGAACCTTGAAGAGCCACTTGAAGGAGAAGTGCCCACCCATCAGTGATAATCTGAACCACTGTACGCCTTTGGATTTGTTTGTTAGAACATTGCCTTGACTGCAGTAACTGCTGGCTGAGACTAGCGTGACAGTTGTGGGAACCTGATTGCCCATGGCAGCTGGCTTAGCATCCTGGGTAAGGGGAAGTGTCTCTTACTCCTTGATCCCTACTCAGGAGCTAACACTGGTCAATATAGGGAACCATTCCACATGGCATGGTGAATGTAGTCCAGCCCATGACTTGGAGAACTGGTGGGAAGTGACTCAACACACAGGACCCAAGCCCACGGATCGGTTTTCCCAGGGGGATTAAGGCCTGCATTGTACCTAGGCTGCTTTGAGGCTTGCTTTTTGCTAAAATTCCCTCATCCTGAACTGAGGCAGCAAATGTTTACTGCATATCTTTAAAGTAACTTTCTAGAGATCGGGGAAGATGGCGGCGGAGTAGGACAAAGGATTTCGCTTCTCCCCACGCGCCGGAGAAGGACCTGGCTGATCTGCAGAAGAGCACAGCAGATGCCAAACTGGGACCCAGCATATAAGAAGGCAGGACTCCAGAGACTGTAGCGGACACTGAATGACCAGAGGTTGAGGAGAGGAGACGACCGCAGATCAACAAGGTACGAGGGAGCAGCACAGAGGCGGTGGCGGGCCCCCCCCACCCCGCCAGGCCAAGCCAGGGCCCTGGCTGGCCGCCCCCCTCTCTGAGAACCAGGGTGGGCAACACCATCTCTGGGAGAGAACTGGTCACCAGCACCACCCCTGTCTGGCAGGGCGCCGATTGGAAAACACCATAAGAGATCAGTCTTCCAGTAGTGGCACAGAGAGGAGTGAGCATTCGGAAGCAAACCAGAAAGCTCCGATAACCCGTGGAGTCAGGTTGCTGGCTTGGGAGAACTGAGAGTTGCCAGAGCACTCCCTGCTTCCAGGGGCCCGTGCCTGCTTTCGAGCAGTCCCGGGGAATCTCGGGCTGCTCTCAGGGCCTCCAGAAGTGGGTCACTTGCGAGCTCCACCCCTACTCAGCCGGCACAGACCAGCTCCATCCCTGCTCGCACGGTGGCCAGTGAGGCGGTGCAGGCCAGCTCCATCCCTGCTTGCATGGCGGCAAGGCGGCGCAGATCGCTTGCATCCCTGCTCAGCTGGCGCAGATTAGGAGACACTGTGAGTCAAGCATTGATCTTCGGCTTGACCGGCTGCAAGTCGCTCGCGCCTCCCTGGTCCCCGAGTGGCCCACGCCATCGCCAGCGCCTGCTCCTTCAGCTGCGCGCCTTCCAGGCCCCAGTTTCGTCGACTGCGGGAGGTGCGCGCCTTCCGGGCACCCGGGCGACCCGCTCCATCTCCGGCGCCGGCTCCGTCAGCCGCTCGCACCTTCCTGGCTCCCCGGCTTCATCGGCCTCAGGTCTCGCGTGCCTTCCCGGGCCCAGAGGGGCCCCGAGCAGGCCGTCTACTCGGGGAACTGCCAGTTGCCCATGCTTTTCCGGTGGGGCGGGGTCTGCGCCGACCTTCAGCTTGGGGAATTGAGAGTCGCCCAGGTGATCCCTGTGGCACAGGACCTGCACCGGCTGGCGAATAAATTCGGGGAGTCTCTGGCTGCTGGCCGGGCCCCTGGAAGAGAGCCAGTCACCAGCTTCACCCCTACTCAGTTGCCGCAGACAGGGAAACACAGGGAGTCAGGCTGTTGCTGTTGGTTTGGGAGA
>NW_028088304.1:0-1082 GCF_014824575.4 Sturnira hondurensis | reverse complement strand
TTTTCTGAGAAAATTCCATACTGTTTTCCATAATGGTTGTACCAGTCTTCAAACCCACCAACAGTGGACCAGAGTCCCCTTTTCCCCACACCCTCTCCAACATTTCTTGTTCATTGCTTTGTTTATGATAGCCATTCTCACCGGTGTAAAGTGGTATCTCATTGTACTTTTAATTTGCATCTCTCTGATAGCTAGCGATATTGAGCATCTCTTGATGTGTCTCTAGATCCTCTTTATGTCCTCCTTGCAGAAGTGTCTGTTCAAGTCCTTTCCCCATTTTTAATTGGGTTAGTTGTCTTCTTAGAGTGAAGTCATGTGAGTTCTTTGTATATTTTGGAGATTAAAACTTTGTCTAAGGTATCATTGGCAAATATGTTTTCCCATACAGTTGGTTGTCTTTTTATTTTAATGTTGTTTTCTTTAGCTGCGCAGAAGCTTTTGATTTTGGTGAGATCTCATTTGTTTATTCTTTCCTTAATAGTCCTTGCTCTAGGGGACATATCAGTAAAAATGTTGCTGCATGAAATATCTGAGATTTTCCTGCCAATGTTCTCCTCTAGGACTTTAATGGTGTCACGGCTTATATTTAAGTCGTTTATCCACCTTGAATTTATTTTGGTGTATGATGTAAGTTGGTGCTCGAGTTTCATTTTTTTGCATGTAGCTGTCCTGTTCTCCCAACACCATTTGTTGAAGAGGCTATCTTTACTCCATTTTATGTTACTGCCCCCTTTGTCAAATATTAATTGATCGTAGAGAGTTGGGTTTATTTCTGGGTTCTCTATTCTGTTCCATTGGTCTATGTGCCTGTTTTTATGCCAGGACCAGGCTGTTTTGATTACAGTGGCCTTGTAATACAGTTTGATATCAGGTATTGTGATCCCTCCTATTTTGGTATTCTTTCTTAACATTGCAGCTGCTATTCGGGGTCTTTTATGGTTCCATATAAATTTTTGACGTGCTTGTTCTATGTCTGTGAAATATGCCATTGGTACTTAAATAGGTATTGCATTGAATCTGTAAATTGCTATGGGTAGTATGGACATTTTGATGATGTTAATTCTTCCAATCCATGAACACGG
>NW_028088303.1:0-830 GCF_014824575.4 Sturnira hondurensis | reverse complement strand
GAACAAGTATAAACACTCACATGAACAAGGACACATGGACAATAACTAAGGTGGGGGGCGGAAATGGGTGGGGGTGGGGAGCACTGGGGGGGCAAGGCTGGGAATATAAGACAGAAAACTGTACTTGACAAGAATTAAATAAAAATAAAAATTTAAAAAACAGTGAACTATTTACATTCTTAAGGTGAAAATGTGTAAGTGTAGAGATAAAACTGCTGTATAAGTGCTACCTAGTTTGCCTAGATAGTTGGATTGTTCTTGCCATACTCTTTCCATTTAGCATATATAATTGAGAATATAGTAAAAAGTCACTTTAATTAATCATAAGACTTAAATCTTGAAACAAGACCTTTAAAATCTAAGGCAATAATTTTCATGATATCTATTTCTATCAAATATCTGAAAATGAGATCATACACAATGTCAAAAATACTCTGACTCTCAGCCAGAGATATGCTGAGTGTACGGTAAGCAAGTGGATGGTGAAGTTGTACAAGTGGCTGAAGAATGAGAGAGGCAAGGACCACCCACCACAGCACACAACCCATTACCACAAAACAAGTGATAAAGATAAGCCAACTAATTGGCATCATTTAGAGAGTAGAAAACCATCTGGAGCTGTGGGGTATATGTGTGGCTTTACATCCATTCACAGAGGTGAGAAAGTCTGTGCAAAAAGCCGATTTGTGTTTAAGTAGAGGAGCTAAGATGACAAATTACACAGGCCTGGCTCCATCCTAGGAGAATTGGTTTTAGTGTATCTAGTAAGGTAATTATAATTTTTTTCTTTTTAAATTTTATTCTGTTACAGTTGTCCCATTCCCCCCCCC
>NW_028088302.1:0-533 GCF_014824575.4 Sturnira hondurensis | reverse complement strand
TCCTAACGAAGTAGAGTGTGTTTTACAACCAAGGAGAAAATTCTGTGAAAGGACCTGAAAGTAAAAATTCGCGGAAGGTCCCACGTGCAGGGCTTGTCTAGAGAGAGGGGACTCCAGACCAACGGGGAGAGGAAGTGACCCAGGGGACAGGGGCCCAACAGAAAGCCGAGCTCTATCGAAATTGGACTTTTCATTTAAGTGGCACAGACGGAAACCCCTTGAGGTCAGTAGTTCTCTGCTTGCAGCCCGGACCCCCCACGTGTCTTAATTTATCTTATCTGTTTTCCTCTTCCCAAGGAACTTAAGATGCGATACATTATGTAATGAAATGTGTGGGAAATACCTTCTGGGAATGAAGTAAATTTCGGGGAAGGAAATCATGTTGGATAAACAGGGTGTCTCCATTCTGCTGACTCAGAAAGAGGGACTTCACTTGACCCCGCCCTTAGAGAGAAGCCCCCAGCCCGTCTGGCCAGGCTGCACCCCGGGTCTTGGCCGAGAGAGGGAGGCACGTCCAGTCCTGGTTGGAAGGC
>NW_028088301.1:0-630 GCF_014824575.4 Sturnira hondurensis | reverse complement strand
ACCTGTATCACTTTGAGTAAGAAAAGTTTATTTCATGTTTGTCCACCAACACGCAAGTATGATGCTTGAAGAACTGTTAGAAAGGGGAGTAGCTCCCTCGGTCTCCTACCTGCTCCAGATTTTGAATGGCACAATTTCCTATAACCATACACTTACATCTTCTTTTTTTATTTTTATTTTTTTAAAGATTTTATTTATCTTTAGAGGGGAAGGAGAAGGAGAGAAACATCAATGTATGGTTGCCTTTTGTGGGTCCCCTGCTGGGAGTTGGACTGCAGGGAACCGGCCTGCAACCCAGGCATGTGCCCTGACTGGGAATCGAACCGCGATCCTCTGGTTTGCAGGCCTGTGCTCAATCCACTGAGCTACACCAGCCAGGGCTGACATCTTCTTTTTTTTAAAGATTTTATTTATTTATCTTTAGAGGGGAAGGGAAGGACAGGAGAGAAATATCAATGTATGGTTGCCTCTCATGTGTCCCCTGCTGGGAACTGGCCTGCAACCCAGGCATGTGCCCCAACTGGGAATCGAACCGCGATCGTGTGTTTCGTAGGCCCGCGCTCAATCCACTGAGCTGTACCAGCCAGGGCCACTTACATCTTCTTTTATGTATTGTCTGTTTCCTGGTTT
>NW_028088300.1:0-1146 GCF_014824575.4 Sturnira hondurensis | reverse complement strand
GCTCTAAAATTCTTTTAATAATTATGTGGAAGTTAGTTGTTGGAAAGAGAAAGCATAGTTTTTAATTAGAATATTGCATAGTAGGCCTCTTAAAAATGTCAAAAGCTACTTGCAAGGTGTAAAATAATGTAGTATTGTCCTAAGAATAATAAACCAATTAAAAGAAAAGAGTGTAGAAATAGGTGCACAACTATTTGGTCCTATTTATCCTAAAAAAGACATATCAGGTTAGGAAGGTAGATTGCATTTTTTAAAAATTCATTGGAAACCTTGGTTTTATCACAACTGAAAGCCCTTTGTAAAGTAGATTTAAATTCCTTACACACATGCACACACACAAATGCACACATATAAACACAAGTAGGAGTTTAACTGATAACACATTTTTAGGAGAAAACTGCAACTATCCATAAAGGTGAGCATGTAAACAGCCTACTTAACACAAAGTAATTTCTTTCAGGATGTCCATAGCAGCACAGAGTAGGACACTGGCTAAATGGGTCATGACATGTGGTATATTTAGACATGGAATAATACAGACCAGAAAACTGGCGGGACTACAGAGACATGAGGGAACATGATTAAATCTTAGGAAGTCAATGTTGTGCAAAAAAGAGAAAACTTTGAACTATGTAACATACTTTTAATAAATGTAGAGAATATGAAACTGTATACTCTATAACTTAGATATACATACATATGCAGTTAAACTCTTTTTAAGTATGACTGTAACAAAATTCAATGTTATTGGGAATACCTCTGGAAAGAAGGAGAAGAATGGAATACACAGGTAATTTCAATATTGATCATGTTCTGGGTATAAATTGCATAATTATTGGCGTGCATAAAAATACATAATAAATTTTTTAATTGGAAAAGTTCTATTTTTTTTAGTTAGGAAGAAACTCTTATAAAACACATAGATGAGGTTTTTACAGTACAGTGAAAGTAATTCCATCTTTCACTAGTTTGTCATGTTCTGGAGAGAACACATGATGAGGAAAAAATACTTTTTTTAGATAAGATTGAAAACCATAATTTTGTTTATATAAAAACAAATACTAGTAAGTCTATAATTTAAAGTACTGAAGTTAAATGCAACTTTTAGGAAACACATTGCTGTGCAAAATAATGCATCTCATTACC
>NW_028088299.1:0-543 GCF_014824575.4 Sturnira hondurensis | reverse complement strand
ATCGATAGACATAGAAAGGCAGACAAAATGAAAAGACAGAAGAATATCTCTCAGATGAAGGAACAAGAAAAATCCTCGGGAAAACCCTAAGGAAACAGGAATAAGTAAGTTGCCTGAGAAAGAATTCAAAGAACCAGTCATCAGTAAGGATGCCCACCAAACTTGAGAGTGAAAAGGAACTTGGGAGAACATTAACCAAGAGTTAGGAAGTATAAGAGAGAACCACACAAATCAGACAGTTGAAAGGTTACTGGCAAGGTTAAAAGAAAAAATATCAAACTCAACTCAAACTACAGTAAATAGTTTGGAGATGCACACCACGAATGATCTAAAATATCCCATCAATAACAGAGCGTGGAGGGGAAATAAAAACGCAGTCCTTATAGCTTCTGTAATGCAGAATAGACTCAAACTTAAATGCCTATCAGCTTGGAATAGATGCTATAAACAAAGAACGATACACATAAACCTCAGGGCACCTCCATAAGATGTACAAAGGACAGGGGCCAAGGAGCCTAAACAAAACACTGAAGAAAACCAGAA
>NW_028088298.1:0-1321 GCF_014824575.4 Sturnira hondurensis | reverse complement strand
ACAAAAGCAAAAAGAAGAAAAAGGGATGTATTCCAAACACCAACCAGGAGTCATCGTGCGTCCCTGGAAAACTGCTTGGTTGAAGGAGATGCCCACATCTTCGTAAATGGGGGTTGTTAATGTTAAATTTAGGAAACCATGGTGTATGAATATGCTTTTCAATGTATACTGTCATCTACAGAATTTTCCCAAATCTATGAGCTGATAGTCAAGTTCTTAGCTGCAATTCCAAGCGGACAAGTAATTTTGTCATTTTTTAATAGTCAAATTCTGTTTTTCAGTATCTCTCAAGTATAGCATCAGAGGATCGTGTATAAAATAATAAACTTGCAATTTTACAGATATATTTGATAGAAAATCAAGATGTACTTTAGATAGCATTTTTATAGACTGTTGTGTATGTTTATGCATTAATTAACACATTCAAGAGTATATAAATAGTGTATATTTAATCCAGGAAGCATAAAATAAATATACAGCTGTGCATTCTTACCAACTCATTCTTCCAAATCCCCTAAAAGTAACATATTTTAAGTTAGTGCTTACCCTTTTATAGTTTTTTTTAGAGCATAATGTTGTTTACATTTGTTTTTAATTTGAGCTTTATAAAAGTGACCAGATATTTTGATAATTTGTCTCTTGTAACTTATATTTCTAAAAATTCATTTTGTTGATGAGTAATCTTATCCAGCCATTTTTGTCATATTGTCAAATTATGTTACATATAATAATGTATCGTAATTTTCAATTTTCCTAATAAAGCATTCTTTGAATTTTTCTAATTTTTACATTACCTATAATGTTGCTGAAACCAACCTTCTACTTGTCACGTGATGTATATATAAATATTTCTCTACATATGTAACCAAGAATAAAATTGCTGTTTTATAGATTATACACTTATTTAATATTACCAGTTTAAAATATTTCCCAAGGTGGCTGTGCCATTTTCACTTCCATCATCCATTCTTCACATTCCTTTTTTTCCATTCATTGCCTACACTTTGGTTTTGGCCTAACCAGTGGTTGTAAAACGTCACCTCACTGTAGTTCAATTTCCATTTCCCTGATTACTATAGTAAATCTACGTAGGTTGGTTTGTTTGCACAGGTCTCAACTGCATTTTTCTCTGAAATGCTTACTATGTCTATTGTCTATGTTTATAGCTCATCTTGTTATAGGTTTAAAAACAACTATGAATTTAAATATTTTCATCAAATAACAAATATTCACTCACTTAGAAAAAAACTTGAGGCTCCTTTAAAAATGAAAACTTTCACATTAAAAATACTATAATTTTAAATAAAATATTTTTTCAAAA
>NW_028088297.1:0-710 GCF_014824575.4 Sturnira hondurensis | reverse complement strand
TATTTATTTATAAAAATAATAATAGTAATTTCCTACTCTTTTTGCTCAAAGCAATTTTTAAAAAAAATTTAGAGGCCTGTACATATAGATGAGAATTTCTGGCACTACAACTTAACCAATCAGATGCAACGTTATTATGTGATTTGACCAGTAAGTTGCAAGTCTATTATATGAGCTATGTATTTATGGTCCAAGACAGGGCATTCATGCCAGAGTACTGTTTTTCTATTGGCTGTTTATTTTTTTTATTGACAATCTAACACTAAAGATTGTTAGATTGTCAATAAAATGCCCCTGACTAAATAGTCAGGTGTTGCATGTTTTAAAAATTCTTATGGCATGCCACTTGAAATTGTTGCTTTACATAGAAGGCCAAGTAATTGGCCTTAAGGGGTCTGACCAAATTAATGAGAACCAAGTAATAGATCTAAGTAAATTTAGTATTTCTTGTGTCTGTTTTGTTTTTTAATGAGAACCTCTATTTTATTTCTAAAAGAACTTGCAGAACCTGAAGCCAATTGCAAATAAATTCTTCCAATTTTTAAATGAGAACTTGTTTTAACTCGAATATATCAAAGTTTTTACTTTTAAAAGATTCACCAGAGAAAATAGAAAATATACAATTACTTATTTTTTCACAGTTACCATACATTGAACTTTTGTTTTCAAGCCTTTGTTGTGCCTATGGTTTAATCCTTATTAAACCATAG
>NW_028088296.1:0-629 GCF_014824575.4 Sturnira hondurensis | reverse complement strand
ATTCATCTCAGATCAAAAGATACACACAGACTAAAAGTGAAAGAGTTAGAAACGGATTTCATGCAAATGGAAAAAGAAAAAAACTGGGGTAGCAGCACTTATATCAGACAAAATAGATCTTAAAAACTAAGGCTGTAGTAAGAGACAAAGAGTGATACTGCATAATGATACAGAGAACAATCCAACAAGAGGACATAATCCCAGTAAACACTTATGTGTCCAACACAGAAGCACCTAAATATGTAAAGCAAATCTTAATGTACAGAAGAGGAGAGTTCTACAGAAATACAGTAATAGTTGGGGGGTTTTAACACCCCATTGACTTCAATGGATAGATCTAGACAGAAATTCCACAAGGAGACAGAGACTTAAACAATATACCAGATTAAACGTATTTAATTAATATCTGCTGAAAATTTCACCCCCAAAGCAACAAACTATGCATACTTTTCAAGTGTACATGAAACATTTTCTAGGACAGACCACCTGTTGGGACGCAAAACAGGTCTTAATAAATTTAAGAAGATACAAATCATGTCAAACATCTCTGATCACAATGCTATAGAACTAGAAATCAATCACAAGAAGAACACTGAAAACCACACAAAGACATGGAAGCTAAATAACAT
>NW_028088295.1:0-571 GCF_014824575.4 Sturnira hondurensis | reverse complement strand
CCTTCTGTGGGAGAAAAGGGAACGAAAGCTCAAATTTGCTACTGGGGTACAGGAAGTATGAAGCATGAGTGAGATCCCTGAGTTTTTGTTGACTGTGTAAATACTGGTGGTAACTTAACTTTTTGTAGGTATATCTGAAGTGCAGAACTTTATATTAGTAAGAAAAATAATCTAAAGCTAGCATGTTCATAAATGCCAGCTTCCGTAACTTTTTCATTCATGTGCATTCCAATCGTTTTCAAGAATAGACAGGAGCTCACGAGGGAAAGTACAAAGAGGAGAGCGGGTCAATTCTCAAGTCACAGGTCACAACAAGTGAAATTAGAAGGAGAAAGGAAATCAGTCCCAACAAATGGAGGGCAGAGGAGGAGTTAAAGTAAATGAATCATTATCCACGAGAACTCAATTGCTCCACATTCATGAGCACAAATTTGAAAAAGTCCTCAGTGCATTGTTGGTAATGAAATATTATCAGCGGATTTCTACCCAGCCTCCGAGATGAGGACCTGTTGCTGCTTAGCTTTGCTTTGCTGGGCGAGAGGAACAGAAAAGTTCCAAGTGAGAAGCTCTT
>NW_028088294.1:0-638 GCF_014824575.4 Sturnira hondurensis | reverse complement strand
AGAACCAGCAGCAGAGCAGGGACTGGCAGGACAGATCCCCCGACCTAGGCACCCAAGTGGCCCAGACCCAGTCGGGGTGCGGGGCAGACTGACTGCGGTCGCACAGTCGCGCACAGTGAGACGGACCATGCAGGCCCCAGGGGGCAAACCCAGTGGTGGAGGGCTGACAGCGGTGGCACACTCGCGTGCAGTGGGACGGTGGCAGCTGCCACACCTGTGGGGGCCGCGGCGGGAGACAGCAGACGGAACCACCATTGCTCCTCTTTGACCCCGCCCCCACATACAGCATCACAACCCAGCGACTGAGTTGCCCTGCTCTGGTGAACACCTAGGGCTCCAATCCTGCTGCGTAACAGGCACGAACAGGCCAAAAGATGGCTCAAGAAGAACTCAAAGCCCCAGAGCCCATAACCCTTAAGTGAAAAAGAAATAGCGACCTCTCAGATGCACAGTTCAAAATACTGGTCATCAGGATGCTCACAGGAGTGGTTGATTATAGTCACAAATTAGAGGAACATATGAAGACTAAACTAATTGAAATGAAGGGAGATGTCCAGGAAACCAATAGTGATGGAAAGGAAACAGAGACTCAAATCAATGGAATGGACCAGAAGGAAGAGCGAAACATCCAACCAGAA
>NW_028088293.1:0-824 GCF_014824575.4 Sturnira hondurensis | reverse complement strand
TTTCAGTAGTACACAAACACAATGCTGTTCCCATAATGTAAACTTCCCTAGCACTTCTGTTGAAGGGTTTTTCTGCAGTGTCACTTACCTGGTAAATAGTACAACAAATGATCTACCAAATCACTTGTGTAACAACCTATCAATGCTTGCTTAGGACTATGCTATCTGTGAAACTGAGAAAATTACTAACCCATCGTTTCCTCCATGCTCTTAGTTAGGCTACGATTTTCACCTAACAAAGAAATGTAACATTGCTGCACTGAAGATACTGGCCTCTACAGGGTTGTAAGTGTTAAGAGAATGTAAAACTGAGTCCAGTAAATGGAAAGTGGCAGAAGAGTACAACCTCAAGTGGGGAGAGACTCAGAATGTCACAGTGACCCTCTCAAGAAGAGAGCAAGCTGACCCTTGCCAAGACAAGCTTTTACAGTTTTCTTGTTTCTTTGTTTTACACAGGACTTCAGGATCAAATTATTAATCTTTGTCAGGCAGTACACAGAAGATATTATACAAAGAACCATTAGGACAGCTTTGAAGCCAGGGTCTATCACTTAAAAGGCTACACTACTTTAGAAAAAAACCTCATTTTCTGCGCTTGTTTTTATCATTTAATTAAAAGCAATTTTAGCAAAGCAGGGCTCAAAGGATCATTAGAAATTCTTTCTGATGCCAGATCACCCCGGATCCTGCTCTAGTTGGCAAAGGGCTGCACTGCCTCCTCCATCACAAGTGCTCAGGCTTCAGTGAATTAGAGCCAGAAAGTGCTCTTACAAGAGGACATGGGGCTATGTCAGAGTAGCCAGGAAGTGAGTGTCCATCACTCC
>NW_028088292.1:0-546 GCF_014824575.4 Sturnira hondurensis | reverse complement strand
GAAGACAGTTTGGGTTAAACAGGTTGAACTTGCTCAGAGGTAACTTGACCTTTACACATGAAATCAAATCTGTGCTTTATTAAGAGAACAAGATATATATATATATATCATATATATATCATATATATTATATATGATATATATATGATATATATACACACACACATATATACACATACACACACTCAAATATCAAATTTCAGATATATGTATCTGAAATTTAATATTTGACTTGAGATGGTGTGATAAATCTGGAGCCCATTTCAAGGTATAAAATGTGGAGACAATATTATAAAAATGAGTAAATGTTCCATAACCTTAGGTGATGGGAATGAGTTTAAGGAAACCGTCTCTGCACTCCCTTCATGTGGCTCCTTGCTCATCCTTCTTGCCACAATGATAGCTCTGGAGGCTACAGAACATTTCCACTCGTACCCTCAGAAGCAGAATGCATCACTCCTTCTTCCAGTTACTGTACCACACTGGAGTTTTAGCTTCTCTTTGTCTCTGCTGTTCCATCCCTTCTACTCTCATACCACCTTTATA
>NW_028088291.1:0-727 GCF_014824575.4 Sturnira hondurensis | reverse complement strand
AAACACTCCGAGTCCTCGGCCTCCAAAGGAGGCTCAGACAGGGCATAGTGGGTCGGCAGCTGAGAGCCCCATCACCCTCCCCAGCTTAAATCTACCTGTTGCCAGAATATTATTCAGCCTTGAAAAGGAAGGAAATTCTGACACAGCCTACAACAAGTTCATGAACCTTCAGGATGCTATGCCAAGGGAAATGAGCCAGTCACAAAAGGACAAATACAGGATAGTCCCACTTCTGTGATGTCCCTAGTGAAGTCCTATTCACAGAGACAAAACTGGAGGAGGTTTCCAGAGGGTGGGGGGAGAGGGGAGATGGCGTTTCTGGTTTGCAAGATGAGAAGGGTTGTGGGGAGGGTGGTGGTGACAGCTGCACAGCAATGTGAATGGAATGAATAGCACTTCACTTACAGGTGATCACTTGCAAATGATTAAGATACTGAAGTTTGTTGTGTGTACTTCACCATTTTTTTTTCTGCAGAAAGCTTTACTGTTTCCACTTGGTCCAATGCATGGGAGAGGCTCCAGGTGGTTAAAATGGTTTCCAGAAGAGGCTCAGGAAGGAGCCAGACACCACAGGGACACATAGGGGCCCCACAAAGGCTCTGGGCTCCAAGAATGAGCCTTCTGGAGAGATACTGGCCTGGTCCAGCCTGGGGCCACCAACCTGTGGAGGCGTCAAGTGTAGAGCACCTTCTCGATGAGCGTCAGCTTCTCACCCAGGAGTCACGGA